>NC_051154.1:42854488-42944488 GCF_013339745.2 Dermacentor silvarum | reverse complement strand
TATCAAATCGGAAACTATCAACTGGTTAGCCTTCTCACGTTTTTTTCTTCTTCTTCTTCCTCTCTCTCTCTCTCTCTCTCCTGCACGATAATTTTAATCAGAGCTGGGTTTCTTTACGTTCCGCTTTAAGCGAAAACATTCCAAGCCCGCGATAACTACGCCCAGCAACAGGAACGCCTCAAACGTCTTGCGTATGATGCGGGTCGCTAGAAGTCTTAATCACATCGATTAACCCCTCTGGGCTGTTCCTAGACTCGTGCGTCCTACGAGGCACTTCTGCCATTTTCTATTTTTCTTTATAACTGCACCGTCAAGTCAGCGCAGAGCTTATGTCAGCTGGAATTTTTTCATTTGATTGTTTGGCAGTTTTGTGAATGAAAGACGAGAAGGCTACACACGTACCGATGCGCGCACAGCTAAACTACATTCCCATAGGCACTTCTGCATACAATGCTCGGTCTACATAGATATTGAAACAGCACGGCCCAGTGTGTATTAAAAAAAACAAAGAAAAAACAAAACAAAAGCGGCAACTGAACACATTGGGAAATGCTGGATCAAGTCATCTAAGCGAATTAACGCGCATCAGGGACATTCCGTCGCGCACAAAAACTGAATACTAAAAGACATGCGTTTCTGTGCGCTTGAACGCGCCCTAAATACTGCGTAGTAAATATGGGTACAAGTAATAAAAATTCGCTTTCGCCAAACATTGCGGGCCTGTTTTTGCATCGTCATATTGGCCACTGTGCGTCGTGACACAGCCACAATACTAGAGCACCAAATGAATGAATGAGTGAATGAATGAATAAACTTTTATTTCCCTTTTTAAGAAAGGGGAAGAGCCGGGGGGGGGGGGGGGGACAGGGAGGTCGATGTTCTCCAGTCCCGCCACTCTATGTGGCTAGACGTCCGCCTGCCAGTCGTGGTAGGCCTCCGCTACCTCCTCAGCCCACCTCAGGACTCGGTCCTGTAGGGTGGGATCGAAGCTGGTCTCCCACAGCTCCTCGCTACTGATTAATGGTTTGAGGGTGAGGGGGGGAGGGGGAGATTTGATGGGGCATTGCCACATGACATGGGAGAAATCTGCTGTCTGGACAGGGCAGAAGCGATACTTGGGTGTCGGGTATGTGACGGGCAAGAATAAGTGCAAAGTGCGTGGGGTAACAAAAGTGCGAGCTTGTAGTTGGCGCCACAATATTTCTCTCTGGCCCGTGCTAGGCACAGAGAGAGGTGAATACGTTAGGCGTTGGTGTTTGTAATGTGTGCAAATTTCATGGAATGTGATGAATGCGTCTTTATTGGTGTGTTGTTGGGAGTCATTGGGTTCTAGAGTATAAGGCCCACATTTGCGGCCACTCGGTCCGTGAATCCTCGAGCAGCGGCATGAGCCATTTCGTTGCCTGGTAGTCCTTGATGTGCTGGAGTCCAGATGAGAGTGATGTAGTTTTCCGGTGGGTGAGCGACAAGTAGAGAGTGCGCGAGGTTGGTAATGTAGCCGCCACTAAAGTTCCCGATAGCAGTCTTCGAGTCACTGATGATGACATCGCAATCAGGTAGCCCCAATGCCAGTGCAATGGAGGCCTCTTCCCCGTCGCCCGCCTAGGTGGTCTTGACTGATGCTGAACGGTGTTGCCCTGGTTGTCTACGACCGTTAGAACATAACGATGTTTAGTGGTGTAGGCTGCGGCGTCCACATAGTAGACTCCTTCTGCCTGTCCATAGCTCCAATTGTCCCATTGTCCATTGTTCCAATTGAAGGAACAATCATAATGAACGAGAATGACTAGATGAGGTATGCATTGTTCTGGCAACACGAGTCCACAGCCACAGTGTACGCAATACAGGGTCCCAACTATCATCCACCAAACTTTAAAAAATATGCAAATGCCACGTAGCTGGACAGAACCAAGGTAATGTTGTTTGCCGTCGCTTGGAGATACTCATTTTATTTTTTGCAATGCGCCTAATTACATAATGAGTCTTAATTAATTAATTAATCGACTTCTCAAATATTATAATTAGATGAAAAGTGCCAATGTGACAATTGTAGAGCACCATGAAAAACTCCCGCTAGAGCGTTTCTGTTGCTCAATACGTGCTCCATAAAAGTGTTTTTCCGAGTGTGAAACAAGCCCGCGAATACACGCAAAATTGCCGCGTGACTGGCCGGCCGCTCGAGGCACTTTGGCGGCGCCGCCGTGAAGTTCGCGCATACCTGTGGCACATATCCAGGTGAACGGCTCACATTTTAACAGCGGAGCTGTTTATGCCGAGCGTAATCTGTCTGTCGCCAACAGAAAAAATGTCATGTGGGCCGATCCTGGCGGCAGTGCAGAAAGGGTCCAAGCGCAATGGCACATACTCCTGGGAACTAGCGATGCTGAGCCCGGCCCACATGGAGCGAACTTTCACGGCGAACTTCGCGCGGCCCGCACCAGCACGGCGGAACACCAGCGTGCCGCCGCCGTGCTGCATTCACATGCGGGGAAAAAAACAGGCGGCCGCCGCCGCCACGATTTCAGTGTTGCTAGAAACAGCTTGATTCCATTCCCAGTAAAATGCAGTGAAAAAATACTTTTGTATCTGCAACTGAACCATATTGGTCGCGCCCGGACAGCTGTGATCAGTCGATCATTGTACGCGATGCGCGCAGCTTTTGTCGACGTGTTCGCTCTAGGCTCCTTGGCTGGCTAGCCGATTCAAATGCGGCGGCAGGAAGTCAGACGCGACCGGGCCCTGATTGGTCCGCGCTGACAGCCTTCATTCGCCGCTTCCAGCGAGCGGTTGACCGCCTGCGAACATATCTAACCCGCCTTGATCGACGGCGAACAGCCGCCGGCCGCCGGACGGACGCCGCGCGCGGCCGGTCGCCAGTTTTTCGCAAGAACATCGCTCCATGTGAGTCGGGCTTTAAGTCTAGCTAAGCATGGTTGGAACGACTTAAGCTTAGTCAGTCATCGGTAGCCAATCGATTTTCAATCAATAGCTAATCGATAATCGATCAATAATAAATAAATTCCGGAAAATGCTGGGGATGACTTGGTAGTGCTTAGCCTAGCCCAAATACGTGGCCAATACCTTGCGATAGCCAATCGATAGCCAATCAATAGCTAATCGATAATCGACAAATAATGAATAAATTCCGGGAAATGCAGGGGATGACTTGGTATTGCTTAGCCTAGCCCAGGTACGTGGCCAATACCTTGCGATAGCCAATCGATAGCCAATCAATAGCCAATAGATAATTGATCAATAATCAATAAATTCCGTAAAATGCTGGGCATGACTTGGTAGTGCTTAGCCTAGCCCAAAAGCCAGGACTAGCTAGGTGCCCATCAGCTCCTCTGCGCCTCCAGTGCAAGCTACGCTAATTTTTTTAGACTGCATTAACTTCTGGATCACTCCACATTTTTAGACTTCACTATATCTGGGATCGGCCCACATCTTTCTTGAGATAGCTATAGATAAAGCCGGACAGAAAACTGGTCTGACAATGCCAAGAACGCATAATATATGGAAACGGATAAATTGTTTTGCTCACCGTACACTGTACAGAATTTGATGAGGTTTGTAGCATTTCAAAGAAAATGTTAGAATATATCGACTGTATGCAGATTATTTTATAAATTCTATGAATTATGAAAATGTTGAAACAGGCGAAATGAAAAGAAAATGAGGCATCAGGTTCGCAGCTCTGTAACGCAGTATTACTATTTTGTAGACTGCACCGATTGATACATGTAAAGGGGACAAAATATATGGAATTGCAGCACTCTGAAATATACCACTGCTTTGTGAATGGGACCTTTGCAAAACCCTCGTAAACATTGGAATAATCTCACGTAAGCTGAAAATTGATTCATCACCGTTGTCCACTACAAGATTATCTAGCAGATACAGCTTATAGAACTAAGACATACAGGGTGTCCCAGCTATCACGCATCACGTTTTAAAAGAAGAGGAACGGCGCTACGCGACGCAAACGTAGTGCGTATTGTTTCCAGTGCAGTGGAGTAACCGCCAGTAATTTTTTCGTTACTGAGATTTAATTAGCTAATTGTAATTAATTATCTATAACTCGAGAAATACTGTCCTAATTGTCAAAGTGCCAATGAGAAAACTGTACAGCAACATGAAAAACTCCCGATACAGCTTTCTGTTGCTCAATACGTGCTACATAAATGTGTTTTTCCGAGTGTGAAAGAAGCCCCCGAATACACGCAAAGTTCGCCGAGCGGCCAGTCGCGCGGCAATTCTGCGTGTATTCGCGGGCTCCTTTCACACTCGGAAAAACACATTTATGTAGCACGTATTGAGCAACAGAAAGCTGTATCGGGAGTTTTTCATGTTGCTGTACAGTTTTCTCATTGGCACTTTGACAATTAGGACAGTATTTCTCGAGTTATAGATAATTAATTACAATTAGCTAATTAAATCTCAGTAACGAAAAAATTACTGGCGGCTACTCCACTGCACTGGAAACAATACGCACTAGGTTTGCTTCGCGTAACGCCGTTCCTCTTTTTTTAAATGGTGCTGCGTGACAGCTGGGACACCCTGTATATTTTTAGTGCAGAGTTATGAATTTCTAAACATTGTGGTTCAATTTTTTAACGTATCGATTTTCAGCAATTTTTGTAAATGAAGATTTTGCTTAAATGCAACCGATCTTTCTTAATTAAATGTAACCGAGTTCGTTCGAATCGGTCCAACTGTTGTCTAATGAGAGACTTTCTTCGTTTTACGCGTATTTGAATAGAGTAATGGGAGTTGGCATCGAGCTGAAGCTTCCTTTTAGCGCGCATATCTGTGCAGCACTTGAAGTCCTCGCCCAAAGTTAAACATCTTCAAATGGCCGCAAAACTTGTGTCTCTTTAGGATAAGCGTCACGCACGGTTTGGTTTGGTTTGGTTTGGTGCCTATAGAAATAGCACAACCCACTACGGGGGATTGGCCATGAATCGGGCGGCAGTGGGAATAAAAATGAAGGATACTTAAATGGGATTTTCTTACTTACGAATGAGATAATAAATGAATTCTAATCGTTAATATTAATTTTCATGCTATAGCATCTTAAAATTTGAAGCAAATATTTTTGTTGTCCTTGTGAAAAAATTAAAAAAAAATTAGCATGGCAGTCTCCTTGTTTCCATTACAAAATTAAATATGGCATCACATACGTTCCTATTACAGTGTCCTAGTGCCGACGCCCCCAGAGATAGAATGATAGGTAGCGTAATGGTCAATCCAAGTTGGCGGAGGGGACCTTCTAGAAGTCGTTTTCTATGCATGGTGAACCTACGACACTTTATAAAGAAATGATCCATAGTTTCGGGTTCATTGCAAAAAAAAAGCATTGAGGGGAAGGCGCCAAACCAGACCTATGGGAATAGAAATTAAGCCTTGGTATTCGGCAACGCATTCTAGTAAATGAAACTTCAAATTTTCTTGTTGAACACCATCTGCATTGTGCATAATCAAAACATACATCACGCACGGTTGGACAATGTTATAAGCTAGGATCATCTTATTCTATTATTCTGATTCTCTGAGGATCATCTCCCCTATTTCCTGAGTTTCCTAGAGTTTACTTCCGAGTTCATGAAAAAATGCCAAGTTACATCAAAATACCCTATATTTCATCTAAAGATTGTCGGACGGCCCTATGGTCCTACCAAGCAGCGCAAATGCCGAAAATATTTTACTGTGGGTAATTACCCTACGGTTGGCAACACTGCCATGTAGTCGAATTCAAAACGGCGGCTGGTTGATTCGTAGACTTCAACATCGCAACCCAACACACCTGGGCGTAGTGGATGACTCCGAATACAATTTTGACCACTGAAGGTTCTAAACGTCCCCTTAAATGAAAATGTAAGCCCTGATTCTTCACATGGGGTTTACTGTGTTGACATGAAAGCGAATCTCAGAAAAAATTTGGGCAGTACTGATCTACGATGGCTATCCAAGTATATGCGAATAGCCGAAACGCATCATGTATGAGGCGTGCCGGGCTCCTCTGTCGAGCTTTCCTCTGGACAAGCTCTGGCGGCGCCGCCGTGAAGTCCGCGCAAACTCAGTGCCATATATTCACAAAGCCAAGTTGGCGTCAATTAAGAGGTTCACTGAAGAGCAGCGCGTATCCAGTGGCACATGCCCAAGTGAACGGCCCA
The DNA here is from genome assembly GCF_013339745.2 of Dermacentor silvarum. Classification (NCBI taxonomy): domain Eukaryota; kingdom Metazoa; phylum Arthropoda; class Arachnida; order Ixodida; family Ixodidae; genus Dermacentor; species Dermacentor silvarum. The sequence goes on along the minus strand of NC_051154.1, from coordinate 42,938,312 downwards.
CATTTTTAGACTGCACTACTTTCGGGATCGCACGCGGGGCTGTTGGCCATTCTACTAAGGAAGGCATAAGAGCTTTTAAATGCTACGCCTATAGCCACAGGTGGTACAGCGTGGTAACCCAGGTGGTAGATGCATCCGTATACCCGGAGACAACGAACGCAAACGACAATGGCGATGAGCTTTCAGTATAAATATTGGGCACCGAAAATAATCCTTTGTTGGTAGTTCGATTTTTTGGTAGTCTTTTTTCTGTCCGTCTGTGGTGTTTCTGTGCCACGATTTGTGACGAGGTTTTGAACCAACCCGAACACACACAATTCTGAGTGCAGGAGATGATGGGCGAAATCAGGCGAACGCCGCTGCCGCAAGGTCATATCACAGGCAAGCTTGCTCAGGTGCCACATTACCTCTGTTTTGGACAAAGAAATTGAAACACAGCGGGTTCCTTCATGTGCTGGGCCAGCAGATGTGTCGGAACAATCGTTGCCGGAGATACCGCAGCGGCCTGCTGGCCACTGAAACACGATATTGTGACATTTTCCGATAGCTCAGTGGTGTATTTCGCATACCTCCGACACTAGTTTTACGCAGGACCCGCGACGAACAGCTGACAAAAGACTGTAGGGCTGCCTTCGAGTCGCAAAATGTAACCTTGCGATTGGGTGTCTTTTGTTCGATATAATCAACTGCCCCAAGAAGGGCTACGAGCTCCAAACTCGATGACGTTGTGAAACGAGAAATTAACTTTTCTATCGATCGACTTTGACGACGCAATTACTGCGACGGCGGTGCTGGCCTGAGTCGAAGACTAGTTAGTGCATATATGAATTCTGTCAGAGTAGGAAGCACGCAAGAGATACGAAGCTTGTTGGTCCAGGACGAATGCGAAAATACAGGCACGCTCAAGCGCAGGCAGTAGGTGTGCATATGAAGAATCTCTATAGTTTCACCTTAAAGCCCCTCAAAATAAAGGTAGCGCTTGCTTTCTTCAGGACGAATGTGAAGCAAGTCAGCCTTCTTTCTCACTCCTGTAACGGAGAGGCGCACTTCGTGTTGTTGGAGATGCCATACAGCCAAGGACGATCGTGCTAACATAAATTCAGAGACAAGCTAGCCTTCGGAAGGGACACGCCTGCCTGTCTCAAAGTGGAATGGGTAGCACGGACATATAGGAAATAAAGACAGAGGAATCACAAAGAATAAGATGCGGAAATAGAGGAGAGAGGAAGATGCTAATAAATCTAAATGGAGCGTATGAAAAGCAATGCCTGAACAAGCGCTCGAGGAAAGCCTGCACCATTCGGAAACTTAGCGCTGCTATTGAGCGAAACTTTACAAAGCTGCGAGAACAACATATACCTATTGCGTCTCTGAACACTAAGAAAAATAAATTATAGCGACGATTGCATTAACACAGAAGCACACTACCAAATACACGGAGTCTTGTCAACGCACAAAAAAAAAAAAAAAAAAAAGAAACGAAAAGGGAGAAATAAAGTTGGTCCCATATATAGTCGACAGTCCGGTTGAGATGCTTCAAGCAAGCTTAGAGAGTTCTGTGCGCTTAATCTCGCCGGTAAGCACACGCGCGCGACAAAAGAATATCTCTAAAGTGCTGTCAAGGCCAAGAGTCACGAAAGGGCGTTGCACGTTGTTGGGCATACACGTACTCAGCATCCAGACAAACACCTACAAAAGAGGCACGGAGAGCGGCAGCAAGTATGGAAAATTCAGCTCTAGTCTCCGCGTAGAATTTGATGAAAGATGCGTACTGAATGTTAAATATAAGTGTCTCGATGGGTGTGTGTTCGGGGATGGTTGCAGCTTTTAAAGGGTGTCGGGTGAAGCAAAAGTGCTTGCGCTTGAGCGCCCTGTGAGCCGCGTAGATTGGTCCTGCATCTGTTGAGCAAAATGAGAAAGCTGCAACGGAGAAATCCCAAGAAGATTGTTGTGTACAATCAAAACATGCAACGCCGTGGGCGGTTTTCATCTCCTTCCAGCACTAACTTTAACAGATGCGTGATGGGAGTGTCTTCTGCCTTGAGGTGAGCGAAGTAACGGTTTTACGAGAGGCCCCGTTTGACGATTACGATCAAGATCGGTCTTCCCGCAAACAAAAGATCCGCCATTGGTGTAGGGTGCATACAGGGCTGGGAAAAGATACTTTGCAATTGTATCATGATACGATACACGATACTCGGACAAGTATTTGAGATACAGATACAAGATACTATACCGCAATTATTGTATCCGATACGATACCTTTCCTTTGTATCTTAAGATACTTCGATACCTTCGCAAATTTCTTATTATAGATCTGTATAATGTAGCAGCAAACGCGTATGCACATAAATGTTTGCTTGGAAATTTCTTAATTCCGACCAACCTTGTTTCATTTGATTCGAAATGTCTGTTAGTATCTCAAAATTTTTGTCTTTCATGCTCAAAGTATAATATTTTCATTCCGAAACAATTTATTGTTGTTGCTTTAGCTTCTTAACATGAAAGCTCTTTATGTGGTTTGAAGTGAACAATAATTTACGCCCGTTGGTCGCCACTATTTCAGAGAGCAAGTGCTAGCTCGGTTATTTGCGTGAGTTGGCCCTATATAAGTAACGTTAACAGAATCGTTAGAACGCACCTGCACCGATCCTAAATGTAACGCGGTCAGCACATGGTTTGTTTGGGCCCAAGTTTATGGTTTATATACTTAATTTTTTAGCATTGTTTGCCTAATTTTGGCACTTCGAGTGTAAAAAAAAAACTGTCTTCTTACGTTTGGAGCGCTTTGACTATAAAAATGGCGCAGATCAAGCTTTCATAATGTATAAACAAGCGCTAGTCCGCCCGTAACGTTCAGCTTTCGTAGCTTATTCATATTTCGCAGAATTATTATCATGTAAGGTAGTCCGAAAAATTGGTTTGGGTGCCTGCGAGAAACAATCACGTACACAAAATAGCCGCCCTATGCACAAATCTCCCGGAAGCAGCGCCATCCACGCTTTGGTTCACAAAAGTCAACTTACATCCATTAGATCCTTCAAATCGCTTCGATAACGACACTATAGAGGCATCAGAATGTGCGCGAAAGACGCCGCCCGCATTGGCGTACGCAGCACAGTACGGTGGCTACGAGCAAGTGTCATGGCACCGACGCAACTAAAGACAAAAAAAAAAAAAAAATCAAGAAAAAAAAAGTCGCCTGGGTGCACAGTTTCGAGCGCTTGTTTTTGTAGAGACGGCGCGAGCGCCACCACGTGACTATACTCCGCCAATAGGAACGCGCAGACCTGCGCAGAAGCGCAGCTTCGCACGGTGATGTTGAGATAGCAGTATATTGTATCTTAAGATACACGATACATCCTTTCATGTATCGGAAATACAGATACTGATACATGTCTTGCCAGACGTATCATGATACAGATACATGATACCCAAAGAGTATCCAACACAGTATATAAGATACGCGCATCTTCGATACTGCCCAGCACTGGGCGCATATTGTCTCTCACCAGAGTGCATCAAGAATGGCTTCATCTGGGCGACATTATCATAAGCACTTTCACGACAAGGAAAAGCGCCGCTGAGTAATGCTTCATATATTTTTATTACTGAACGGACGGCATGAAGATTTATATACACGGACGAGTGGACATGTCGGAAGCAAGCCATAGCGTAAGGATAAACGTTGCAGTGTTCGGAGTACCATTTCGTGAATATGGTTATTCTTCTGTCTACGTCTTTACTGACGCAGCTGGTGAGTGCAGTGAATGGCTCAGATGGAATTAATGTTTCAATAGAGCGTCTCCAGTCGTGAAGAACGGTGCCGTCACGCTGCTGGGTTGGTTACAGTAATCAAGGCGTAGCCACCGCACCATTTGTCCTTGAATGCGTTAGACAACGTACTACGTCACTCCGTAAGAACCTGACGATGACGAACACCAGCTAGTAGCCGGTAGCCAGGGCCTCTTTAAGCTCTTCCGCTGATAACTGACCATCCGAATTTAGATTTAATGTGACAGGGATGTTGTGCACGGCCGGGTACTCGCTCATGAAAAATGTCTGGCCAGCAACCTTTCGCACAAAAATCCTCGGCGATGACAACCTCTTGTCTGAATGTTGAAAGTCAGGGCATTGGTTACTTTATTGTAGAGATAGGCGAAGACCCTGCAGACACGGGACAATCCATGGCTTGGGAGGTTCAAGCGGTTGGCAGAAGCTCTTCTACCAGTGGCTTTTAGGGCTGTCTATCTGCCGTTTGATTTTCATTTTCATTTAACTGGATGCCCTGAGATCGAGGAATATGTTTCATCATTTTTTTGCATTTGATTCTTGCATAGGCGTCTGTCATGGTTCAAATATTGCGGGCAGTCAGTCAAGGTCGCTCACTCAGCATTTTCCACGGACAACAGTTGCCTCTCTGATAGAGGTAAACGTAAATATACCTCGGTAAGAAGCGTCTGAGCGCCCGTCGAGTTAATTTGTACTTTTTATTCTGTTCCTTCGACTTATAATTCTTGTAGTTTATGATTTCTTGTGCTCGCCAGATCGGGCGTTCACTTGCATATATGTGCCCCCGTGGTAGCTTACGGGCTATGGCGTTGCGCTGCTGAGCTCGAGGTCGCGGGTTTGATACCGGCCATGGCGGCTGCATTTAGATGGGAGCGCAATGCAAGCGCGTTCGTGTACTTAGAGTTATAGCGCACGTTAAAGAACTCCAGATGGTCAAAGTTAATCCGGAGTCCCTCACTGCGACGTGCCTCATAATCAGAGCTTGGTTTCGGCCCGTAAAACCTCAGAATTCAACTCAATTGTACATTTGTGATGCTTTAAAGAAACAAAGAAAAATGGCTGTAAACAAGTGCTTGCCCTTTCTTCCTTCTCGCTACTCTTCCAGTTGCGAGATGAACGGGATTCAACTCGCCCAACCACAATGGTGTCGAAGTGTTCAAATACACAATTCTGACGTCCACACTTGAGCGCACGCGTTTTGACTGTTCTCAGTTGATAAATTTAATGAATTCGCGCAAAAAGAGAAAAAATGACTGCACGTGTACAGAACAACTGTTGACTTTCCTGGTTTTCTGGCGGTCTTCTCAAGGAGCAGATCGCGCCCACGTATCGCTCATTTGGCAGAGCACAAAAAACCAGCGAAGAAAGGACGAAGACAAAAGTGAGTGCAGGGCGGGCCGAATCTCTCGTATGTTGCTCACTTCCTTTGTGTACTAAATCAAAACTTGCCAAAAAACCGCCCCCCCCCCCCCCCCCCCCTTTATATTGATCTGGACTGCGTTAAAACGGCGACGCTGCAGAAAGTTTCCGATGAGTTAAAGCTGCTGACCGCATCCGTTGCCGGCGGAAAAGAGCAAAGGAAAAGTGGGGGAAAAAAAAAAAGACAGGAAATTTGCGCGCTGCCGTAGTTTTTGAAGCCTACTGGCGTGGCTTACCATCTGTAGTTGTGCTACTAAGTGGTTCGATATGAGAAAGGAAAGGTTGGCGCTATCTTCTCCAGTCCTTGAGGGAGCACGGCTCAGCGCCAGCAGTTGTGCTGTGCATCATGTAGTCTAAAGCAGTGCTCACTCTCTTCCCAGTCCCCCAACTTCTTTCGTGCAGTAAGACGGAAATATTTCGTGGTTCACTGCCTACACCCACCTATATGTTCGGTTTATTTATCTCTCCGAGCCAGTTAATATCGCGCGCTTATAGATGTGTGCATATGCAGGAAAAAGGCGCTTTGACCACCATACTGCGCACCATTAGGGTACTTATGCAGATTCGTTGATAATTAAGGGAAGGGCGGATATGCATCATTAATCCGCAAAGCCAGAGAAAAGCTGAACACGAACCATTACGTTTGTGGTTGTCTTGTGCACCTGTGCCCGGCTGTTGGAGAAAAAAAAATGATCGCGCGTTTCCAATAATTTTTTAACTGCACATAGTGCTCTTGGGTGCGCAGCATGGTTTACCTTATCCACGGACGTGCGAGGCTGGCGCAGTGGCTGCGGTGTTCTGCTTCTGAGTCGGAGACCGTGAGTTGGATCGCCGGCATTCCAATGGGGGCCGAATACAGTAACGGCGTCTGTCATAGGTCGAATGTTGCAGGCAGTCAGTCGGTCATTCAGTCACGCAATCAGTCAAAGTCACTCAGTCATTTTCCTCGGACAACAGCTGCCACGTTAAAAGGTTGCAAGCTATGCGAAGATTAGCTTAAGCACGATCATAGTTACATCATCTGCTGTTGACGGCAGCAGAAGCCTTGGAAAATATCTGAACATCGAAAGTTACGGGACTTTAGGTGGGATTACATTTGCTTCTTTGGTCTATATTCGGTTTCTCATGCTGGCGGTGTTACTCAACAAGTAACCTGCTTTCGCTAAAGCCTCCATATCAACGTTTGTGTGTGTGTGTGTGTGTGTGTGTGTGTGTGTGTGTGTGTGTGTGTGTGTGTGTGTGTGTGTGTGTGTGTGTGTGTGTGTGTGTGTGTGTGTGTGCTATAGTCTGATCGGCCTGAACGGCCTGAGCTATAGTCTGATCTAGCCTGCTACTCTACGCAGAGGTAAAAGAAGCTTAAAACTTCCCGAAGCTGCATGGTAGGTTATGAGGGACGCCTTAGTTGGAGGGATCCAGATTTTTTTTTTCTTTTGTCCACGTGGGATTCTTTGACCGAAAATTCTGTTCAATATCTTGGAGGGTAGAGCAATAAATAGTACACGTACACTGCATTCGCTTCGTCGGTTCCATGTAAAGGTGAATCTGTTCTACATTGCTTTGTAACGGAGATCACAGCGTTGCGTCGAAGGCACTCCTTGTTTCACGCCCGGGGTAGAGTGTACTAGAATATTTTGAGTGGCGCGACCGGCGGCCGTGGAGAGGGCCTTTTCGTGCGGAAAAGTAGCGGCGGCGCTGTAGTCGACCACTCTTGAAAGCGTCGTCCGGCCTCGCAGGCGGCAGCTTGCCGGTGCGTTTGCAGAAACGGAGAGTTTCCACGAATGGAACGTAGAAATTAATGTTTCATCGCAACTGAACTACATTACTGTCCCGGCTACAATTAATCTGCGCCGGGCGAGCACCTGGCATGATCGGAGAGGTTTTTTTTTCTTTTTTTTTTATGACGTGCAAAATGATTGTAAGATGATTGCTGAAGCGCGACAATACCCTTATTCTGGAAAACCGTATTATTAATCTGCTGCTTGGAAATTGGATCAAACGTTGCTATCGGAGCGATCAATATCCGTCATTCATTTTATTGCCTACTTAATTATAAATTTTCCTGTACAAAACGCATTCTAATGAGCACAGCGGAGTGTGTGAGCAGTATTGCAATAACTGTATTGTCACGTGGTAGTGACGGTCGAGAACACCGCAGCAAAACTGTGAATGGCAAAACTAACTCTTCATTGGGCGAACCTGTGTTCAAGAAAAACCGGCTGCACTCAAAGCACAACGAAAGCGGCGAACACAGTTGAAAATCTCATCAGCGGGTCGAGCGCGTCGGCTTTTATACTTGACTCTTTCTCTACGTATGAGTCATCGAAGGTTCCAGAGTAATCGCTGGTGCCAGCGTGTCTTCCAGAAAATACTACACAATTCGCGTCGCGCATACATGCAATCAGATTACGCAAGGTTCGGTGACAATTAACAGACAGCCGATACAACCATCGATAACATTCGAGAAAATTCCGATACGTGCGTCCTACACGGAGCGATAACATTTGTTAGACAGTGAAACGTATATTCACCCGAGAAAAATTAACGAGCACACGTTTTTAGTATAATTTTTTTTCATTTAGTCGCAATTCTGCCGAAGGTATAGATATTGTCTGTAATCAGAATCCTTATTCGAACTGCAAGAAGCTTACACCTATCTCCTATACCTTAATTAGTGCATGCGAAAAAAAATTATCAATTTGCTCGGCATCCACTGCACCGTTCTTGATGGGGTTTGTTGCCTTTTGAACTAAAACTTTCAAATGATCAAAGTGTGGGAAGCAGAATGTTTATTAAAGTTGTCAATCTTTTTTATACAAATATCGTTAAACTAAAACAAAAGGCAAGCATCAAATTTAACTAAGTACTAAACAAAAATGTCACAAATTTTATACTGCAATCATTTGTATACTTGGATATCCGCAGTGCGCAAAATTGATGTATTATACACTGCTCTGAAAGACACCCATAATTTCTTAGCAGCAATTTTCCAAAATTTTCGTAAACATTGTAAATATTTCTTCTAAGCTGTACATTGATATATAACATTTTTCCGCTCGAGATGCTCTAACAGATGCAGTTCACACAACTGCGATATCTGTTTTTAAAGCAGATTTAAAGATTTCTAAGCTTTGTTCCGTTTTTTTTTTTTCTAACGCGCTCTCCTTCGTAGGTCTCCGCAAAAGTGTCTGAAATCATAATTCTGCTGCACATGGTTGCTTTAAATAAGCATTCTCTCTTCAATGCAACAAATTTCGACGTCACTATCAGACGCGAACTGACGCCGTTGCGTCAGTGACCGCGGTGTCGGTGTTTTATTGGTTAGATATCAAGGCACCTTCAGCAAAATAGTCGGCACCGCGTCAGGTCGAAGAATTGATTTCATCCTTGGCACTCGAACTTCTGTTCCGTTATGTGCCCGTAGTCTCTCACGGTGAAATGAGGCTAAAAGTGAAGCTCGGACACAGTGCAATCAGTGCCGACGCGGCATATCAAGTCTGCACCCATTTCTCTCCCACGCAAGTCGTCGCTCTTCATCTCTGGGAGCTTTAAAAAGTGAGCAATTGCGGCCTTGGCCCGTGCGAGCGTACCCAGCCTTGCACCCAGGTGTATAACCGAGATTTAAACGCTACTCCCCCCCCCCCCCCCCCCTTTTTTTTTTTTTGAGTCACCAATGTGCGGCAAAGCTCGCGCGCGCGCACGCACACAGCCATCACAGGCCGGAGCGCGCCCGCTTGCTTCAAGAGTGGGCGACGCCAGCGCCACCGCTACTTTCTCCAAAAAAGGGGACGCGGTATGCAAGGCGCGCCGGCTTCGGTCGCGCCACTCAATAGTTCTAGTACACTCTACCCGGGGGAAATGCCTTACGGCTTTAACAAAAACAGGAGGAAAGAGACAAGGCGAGAGGGACAGAGAGGGAGGGGGAGACTGGTAAGGGACAACGTGAGGCGGCGACGAGCCTGGCATCACGCGTCTCCTACTCCGAAACGGCTGCCCGTGGCTCCCCCATCTCGGCGTTGTCGGATCACTTGTCTGCGCGCTCCTCTCGTCTCGTGTTCCGCAGCTGCAACACCGACTTGCGCTATTGTTACATCGCTCTGTGCAACCGATTTCTCCCAAGAGAAAGAAGAGACACTTTCCGGTGTCATTGGTTGATTTCTTGCTTCAATTGTTCCGAGAAGTAGATGCTCAGAGTGTAATTTCCTTTCCTGGTGGTGGTGGAGGTGGTTTATTGTCCATCATATAGAGAATGAGTGTGCGGGCACGGCCGCTCGATGAAACGCACGAGGTGTTTCATCGTGCGTTCCATCGAGCGGCCGTGGTGCGGGTATGAAGACGAGTGTGTTACATGTGTTTGTCTTTGGCTGTCATTGGGCCAGCAGAGCTGAGTTGATCTCGTTTATTGGGAACTGCTGCATACAAAAGCCAGACCCAAGTGTTACAACACTCCCAGCATAATAATTGTTGTTGAAACATTCATTACTAAAACAAAAAAAAAAAAATACCGTTGACTTGCTATAGGTATCTTTGGGGAAGATGCAAATGCGAAGGAAAGGGTTTGAGTGTAGGTGGGAAATAAGTGAGAAACTATACTCCGTTTCATACATCAGGTGCAAGGCTGTGGAAGTTACGCAAGAAGTTCGGTCACCAAAATGTATCACTCCGCGCGTTCCTTCTATGCGTCACTGCGCGCCAGCGGGGTGCGGTCGCGGTCGCGTGCACGCGAGGCTGCCGCGCGGGCTGAAAATAACCAACACAAACAGTAAATCAACGAAAAGCAAATTGATCTCAAACATCGCGTTAGCAGTTTTATAAATACATGGTTTGCTTGCTTCTAAAGAATAAATCTTTTTTTTTTTTTCATTCAGAACTGAGCCTATGTAAAGAACACGTTCATAAATATCGGTCAAAAAACACCGAACAATTTCTAAGCGCGAACACAGTCACCGCAAGAAGTATGCCTAGCCTTCGCCGCGTTGCACCTGATCAATGAAATGGATTATAGAAGGGAGTATGGAGAGGCGAAACTATAAACGTATGCGTTAGGGACCATGCCAGACTGATTTGGCCAATGGGAAAGGTTGCGGCCGAAAATGTGTTCATTTAGCGGCGGATGTTGTAGATTACTTTAGTGGCTGTCGATGGTGATGCCTCGCTCAGTTTGGAAGCGAGGACAAACCCAAGTAAGGTTGTTGTTATTAAGGAAGAGATGGAAAAATGAGAAATTAAGCTTCCGGAATGGCCTACCGAAAAAATAAGTTACCAAGAAAATATGACACGTCACTGATAATAAATTCGTACTTAAGAGAAAACGATAATTCGGAAATAGAAAGTGTATGCTTAGTTGCATTGGGCATGTGATAATTAGAACGTACAGCCAAATTTAATTGTATCGTTGAGCAAAGTAAATATTGGTAATAGTAAACTTGCTGGGGTTGGTAATATTGCTTCGGAAGGGGAGTATGGTGATGAGACAGGTTAGGTAGTAGTTTGCGTTGTTTTTAATGGCCTGTCCAGTGTCCGAAAGGGCCCACCTGGCTTGAGCGACGGTTAAGAATTTTACCACATGCCGTCACGTGGTCCTTGGGATTCAGTGTGGATGTATGCCATAGGACAGCAACATGAAAGTTGTGGTGACGAAGCAGATTCTTTTTTAAGTTTAGCAACCGTCGGCAGTCAACTGGACTGCCATGCAAGAGGAGAAACTGTATGTTTATGAATGACGGGAACGAGTGATAATTACACAACAGTGGTCGTGTTTTCTGTAACCTTCATCATTATGCTTCATCATGGGCAGCTTTTATCTGGATTTTTCTTTCATTGCATCCTGGCATTGAAAAGTTATTGATTGTTCATGTGGGAAGTCGAGGTAGGCAAATGGTGGGTGATGAAATAACTAACATAGAAGACAGCGTATGTACGAATGGGCATGTTGGTTATCCACACAGAATAGATCAGCGCAGACAGAAAGATGAGGAAGGACGAGACAAGATCTAGCGTAGACTTACAAAATTTTCTAGCAATGCCATGCGGAATTCACGGGGGGCAATACATAAAAAGCTTGGGAACGCGCGGTTCTATTATGACTTCTGATTGTCAGATTTTATTTCTTTTCTGAGCCTTTTTTTAAGTGCTTTTTGCTTGTTTTCATTTGCTGCGTGTCTTGAGGTGGCTGGCCACCGCGCAAGCGCAAGCTGCTCTAGTTTGAATGTAAATTCGCACCGCATTGTCAATGAAATCTTGATGGAAGTCAGCGCTTCGTCTTGTCGTATCCTTCCTCGTCTTTTTGTCTGCCCTGTTCTATTCAGAAGGCAGCGCACACGCACGTACCCAGACTAATCAAGCTCGCCTTCTGAGGTTCAATAGGCTAAAAAAGTAACGGTGTTAAAAAAACTGAAGTTTTCTAATCGTATTATGAACGAATATTCGAGAGATTTAGCCTTCAAATATTGAACAGAATACCAAATAATCTGTCATTTCTACGAAAAGTGAAATATAATGTATGCGCGGAGTCAGTCTGGTAAGAAGACTTTTCTTACATTATTTGACACAGGTATGTAATGCCTTTCACAACTGGACGTCGTGTCAAGTGAGTTCTTTCAGTTATCTAATGTCACAGTAGAACTGCACAAGAAGCGTGGAATTTTCGCGAACAGCAGATGGGGAGTGGTAGGCGAGACGTGAAAAAACGTACCGCAAAACGTTTCAAGCCCTCTCAGTCGAAACTACGTTGCTTCACCAAGATTACGAAAACAAATATTAAGTGCAAAACGAGGGAGGTGAAGGGGACGCGTTACACGACTCTTTACACCCTACATGCACGATGAATACTTGATTATGTGGGAGTTATCTGATACCCGTCTGACAGGTATATCGCAGATAAAATACAAAAGTTTCAAAACTAGGCGGCCCAATTCGTCAGCAATAATTACGAACCATTTGCCATTATCTCAGAAATAAAGGCCACTGCGATGGAAAACGCTATACAAACTAGAAGACCCAGACTTAGATTAAACTTTTCGCACAATATATATTATAATGAAAACGGCATTCATAAAACGGAGTATCTTTTGGAGCCAACGAAAGTGGTGTACACACAGAAAGCGCAAGTGCATCGTTTTCGACTAAGAAATTCTGCGGCTTAGTTATGACTTATCAGCTAGCCTCTAGAGCAGCTGTGCATAACTCAGCAAGAGATGGCAACTTAAACAAAACTTTTACTAGAAAACCGCCACATATGATAGCTCGCTCCTAATTCTAGCACTTGGGCTCCGCAGTCTCTCCGAGGGAGAGGGAGGAATAAACTTTATTCATCAAACCCCCCTCGTCTGGTATCCGGAGCTGCTTTTGTTTAGAGTAGCGGGATTTCTGCTTTTGGTCATTCGAGCATTTAGCTATAGCAAGCATAAGCTTACGAATACAATCGGATCGGCGCTTTTGTTCACAACAGAGTTTTACTGTAGGCGGAAATACTATAACAGGGTTCTACAGATGGGCTAATAGATTCAAAACTTCAAGGAATAACCAGCAGGCAGGCATCACTGGCCCGCACGACGATTGCTTAAAAAATTGTGCCCTGGGAAAATTACGTCGAGTGTCGCATATTCCTTCGGCATACAAGGTGTCTCAGCTATCACGCAACACGATTTGAAAAAAAAAAAAAAAGAGTAAAGGCGTTACGCGAAGCAAACCTAGTGCGTATTGTTTCCAGTACAGTGGAGTAGCCGCCAGTAATTTTTTGGTTACTGAGATTTAATTAGGTAATTGTAATTAATTATATAACTCGAGAAGTACTGTCCTAATTATCAAAGTGTCAATGAGAAGATCGTAGAGCAACATGAAAAACTCCCGATACAGCTTTCTGTTGCTCAATACCTGCTATACATGACTGTGTTTTTCCGAGCGTGAAAGAAGCCCGCAAATACATGCAGAATTGCCGCGCGACTGGCCGTTCGAGGCATTTTGCGTGTATTCGCAGGCTTCTTTCACGCTCGGAAAAACACATTTATGTAGCATGTGTGTATGTGTGTGTGTGTGTGTGTGCAATTTTCTTTTCTTCCCCCCCCCCTTTTTTTATACTTATTTTTCTTTCTCTCTCTCCTGTCGAATCCCTTTACCCCTCCCCCGGTACAGGGTAGCCAACCGGAGATAATCTCTGATTAACCTCCCTGTCTTTCCTTTACCTTTTTTCTCTCTCTCTGCACCGGTCACACGGTCGCGTCGTAGGTTTGAAACTAGCCAGCTGAAACTTTTTAAGCTGTCACGAACGAGAACCCAATATAGTTATGTATTATGCATCGACAACACAAAATGGCTAGCGCATGCGTGTACGTTGTTCACGTCCCGCGAAATATGCTCTAACAAAGCAGTCGCAGAGGACTAAATCTGAAGATAAGTCTTCGAGTAGAGTGATGGAACTACGTGCCCGAAACTCACACGCTACCAATGCTGAGCGCTCAGGGGCAATGTCGTGGTACAGAACCCAGCGCCTGCCTTTCGACAAATTTGGTCGCACGCGACGCACACGAACGCTTCTAAACTTCAGCGTAGAAAGCTGCATTGATAGTTTGACCTTGAGTGACAATTCTTGGCACACAATTCCATAACAGTCAAACGACGCGATAAACAACAACGATTTTGTTTTCTGTGTGTTTTGCGCGCTTTTTGGTCAGCGATAGCTGCTGTGGGACTCCCCTGGTCGTTTTGATGTCCGCCGGTGTCTGCCGCCGTCAGTCGCTGGAATCCCAACATCCTTTGAGAGAAAATTAAAAAGAAAGAGAACTTCTTGTTGTACCACGAAGATTGAATACTGGCAGTCCAGAATTCTACTTCTCAGCCACTCTGCCTATGCTCCAGCAGTGGATAATACTGATCCTGGAGAGTGTCATCGCACCAACAGCCAATGTTCACTCCAACAAACACCACACTATAAACGGTCTAAAAGGCTTACTGCGTATTATATTTCGCCAGTTATCGCGTCAATGCTTCGCGTTACGGGCGAAACTAATTTTTTTTTTTGCCTTGACTTGTCTTTTCTTTATTTAAATAAATGCTTACAATATTCATAAATCCAGGTTTCGTCGCCGGTGATGGTCCTTTCATGAATTCATCACTTTCGTTTAAAGTTTTCCAATCAATGCAACATTCCTTTCATCGCAACTTTTGCACAGCAGTGAGCAGTTTCTGTGATATCTTGGCGCTAATCTTTTTAATTTCCAAGATTTCCGCCGAGATTCTTGAACGAACAACTTTCCCAAACCAAGTGCCTTTGATATCATTCTACAGTCATTCGGCGGTCACTGTGCAGGAGAAGAACGCCGACACGATCAATGTTTCGTCATCTGCGTGCAAGGTGGAGGGGCATTCTGGTCTTGCATCGTTCTTGGGGTCTTCACGGTCTTCGCAAAAACGCTCAACGCGCTTGAAAACATCTCCTTTAGAAAGCGGTACACAGGAAGATGGAGACTTGGAAGTTATTATCAACAGTGATTGAGCAGTAGATGTTTCTAGAGCAAACGTTTCGACAAGCGGACTTGTCTTCGGCAGGGCACCAACTGACTAAGACGCTTATCGAAACGTTGCTCCAGAAACATCCCTTGTTCAACCACTGCTCACTATTTCTTTTAGTGCATCCTTACCATAGTCCTGTTGCCACTGCAAGAATTTCTGTAGCATTCTTAGTTTTAGAAAAATAACTTCATGCGGAATACCTTGTTGCGTCCGTTGGTCGATTTTCGTTACGACAAATTCTAAATATGGGTTGCACACGCACACAAACCGACATGCGCGCATAAATTTCTGCCTTGCCATACAGCAGTCAGTCTCAGACTGCACTTCAGTCGGGCCTTCTTCAGTGAGGAGTGGCGATACCAAAATTTGCCCCATTTTTTTTTTTTTGCCGATTCACTGGATTAACAATGAGATGTATCTATCTCGGCTTTGAAGCTCCGCCGTTTTTCAGGCTCCAGGTTGAAGAGTTGTGAACCGTCTTATATCACGAAAGGTTCTTCAAACGGAATGATACATTCCGTAGGTTGTCGTTTCTGCGTGTTAATTATGACCTCTGGATTAATTTTGAGGACCCGGGTTCGAGCTTTAATTATGTGCGCTCAAAGCACGTTACACAAGCGCTTTTGCATTCCGCACCTAATGGAATGTTTCAGCGTTTGGGGTGAACTGATATTGCCACGCTTGCCCGGTGCTGTGAAAGCTGACACGCAGAGATATGCACTCGTCATTCGCCTCACATATGTATAGTGAACGTATACGTTGACTAGTTGGAACCTTGTCTATACAGTAGACAACCGCGCCGGCGCACATGCACAAGGAAGATTAAGAAAGGTTGCTTGCACTTCCTTCTGCAACTTCACGCAGTCCAGTTTTGAAAACGAAATAAAATCAATAGAAAGAGTCTTCTGCGATGGTTGCAACGAGAGCTGTCGATCGAGAAAGCTTGCGTGAAATTATATGCGCCAACGCTTGACCGGTCGACCTCGAGATCAGTACAAGAACATTACTGACAGCAGGATATTAGGCCGACAGTGCACTTTGGTCCGCGAGTGCTCACCGATAGTACACGAAAACGTAGCTATAGGTGCAGGATGTATCAGAATGGTTTTATTTACATCATAAATAGGTATTTACAGGGTGTCGACTTTATACAGAACGATGGTATGACATGGATCACAGTATAGCATACGGTGTGCCTCCCGAGAAACATGGGCAGCAGGAGTACGTGCGTGTCGGCGCCACGCAGGGTAGGGCAACTGGAGTTCACCTGGGGCGACAGACTCGGCCGCCACGCACCACGCAAGCACCGAGGCGCGCGTGCGCGCCCCCTTGGCGCTGGAAGTTGGGTTGCACCACTACGAGATTGCTTCACTCGACTGGCGATTAGTTCAGGTCGCAGGAACAGCGCACCGAAAGAGTTGTCGAATTCACGGACCAGCGTGTCACCTGGCGCACTACATGACGGCGATGACTGGCGCCGGCGCCTGGAAGGCCGGCACAATGGGCGCGCAGTAGGCAGCGCAGTTCGTCGTCGGCCGCACGGGGATAGCGGCGGGCTGCGGCCGCACGTTCTTCTCCACCGGGATGCTTTTGTAGTCGGGCTGCGGTTTGGACACCAGGACGGTGCAGCGGAACTCCTCGGGCATGGCGTAGCGGATGACCGGTGGCCCGATGAAGCCGCTCTTGGCCTGCTTCGGGTAGACGAGCACGTGGCAAAGGCCGAACAGCGGCAGGATGAGCAGCGGCAGGAAGGCGGGGTGCACCGCCACTGTCAGGTAGGTGCCCATCACGGCCAGGGTGGTCAGGACGCCAGCGCCCAGCACGGCCCAGGTGGACACGGCGGTCTCGCTCTTCTCGCTCGCCATGAGGAACGGCATCTGGAAGGAGGCAACGAAACGACCGGACTCAGTTGCAGTCGGCTGCCTCGCGAAAAAGGCGCAGCCCCTCTTCATGCTGGCCGCCGCAGCAGCCCGAAAGGCCGGTGTGTGCGCTGCCGCTGCTTCTAGGGGCCGTACTTATAGCGGCAGCAAATACGCCGCTTTAGACTGTATGCCTCGTCACGCAGGGTTTGAAGGTAAAGACAATGCTAGGGCGGTAAAACAAGCGCAGCGACAGAGGCGGGATCACATGACCGTGATAGCCCTCGAGGGCTCTTTTAGCGAATCGCCTAACGATCGTTATCGTGACCAAGTATCATGTTCTCAGGAACAACTCATGATAGCAGCTGCGCTTTTTTTTTTATTGTCGCAATTTCTTCAAAAGATACAAGTCTCTAGTTCCGCTTGAGAATATTTAAGGACTCGATTCCTCAGCAGATGCGTTGAAGGCAACAAAAAGGGCAGCGGATTAAGACGGAAGGTGCGCACAAGAGAAGCAAATTAGATACGAGAGTAGGGTTCAGGCAGCTCTAGTCTTGTTTTGCTATTCTTCTTTGGTGTTCAGAATGTTGCGCACATTCTGAAAATAAACCATACGCTGTCCATCAGAGCAACCCGCGAAACTTCGTGGTATACAGGGTGTCCAAACTATCATGCACCAAAATTTAAAAATATGCAAATGCCACGTATCTGGACAGAACCAAGGTAATGTTGCTGGCTGTCGCTTGGAGATACTCAGATTATTTTTTGCATTCCGCCTAATCACAATTATTCTTAAGTAATCAACTTCTCAAATATTATAATTAGATGAAATGTGCCAATGAGAAAATTGTAGAGCAACATGAAAAACTCCCGATACAGCTTTCTGTTTCTCAATACGTGCTACATAAAAGTGTTCTTCCGAGCATGAAAGAAGCCCGCAAATACACGCAAAATTGACGCGCGACTGGCCGCTCGGGGCAGTTGATTAACTGATTATGACGAATTATGCAATTAGGCATAATGCTAAAAAATAATCTGAGTATCTCCAAGCAGCGTCAAACAACATTACCTTGGTTCTGTCCAGCTACGTGGGATTTGCAATTTCTTAAATCTTGGTGCATGATAGTTGGGGCACCCTGTATGTGTCGGATGCACCAGCTCATTTTGCATCGATATAAATGGGCAATAAGCCATAGATAAGTTACCCAACTGCTTGATCCAATTTTCCAGCACAGCTTCTTCTTTCTGGGGTTTTACGTGCCAAAACCAGTTCTGATTATGAGGCACGCCGTAGTGGAGGGCTCCGGGTTAATTTTGACCACCAGGGGTTCTTTAACGTGCACTACAACGCAAGCACACGGGCGTTTTTGCATTTCGCCTCCATCGAAATGCGGCCGCCGGGGCCGGGATTCGATCCCGCAACCTTGTGCTCAGCAGCGCAACGCCTTAGCTGACTGAGCCACCCCGGCGGGTCAGCACAGCTTGATACAACTGAAGTTTTCATCTTTGTAAGCCTTAGAAGTCGAAGCACACCCGCCGTGGTGGCGTAGTGGCTTTGTTGTCGTGCTGCTGAGCCCGAGGATGTGGGATCGAATTGCGGCCGCGGCGGCCGCATTTCGATGGGGGCGAAATGCAAAAACACCCGTGTACCGTGCATTGTGTGCACGTTAAAGAGCCCCAGGTGGTCAAAATTAACCAGGAGTCCACCACTACGGCGTGCCTCATAATCATATCGTGGTTTTGGCACGTAAAGCCCCAGAATTTAATTAACTAAGTCGAAGCATTAGACTGCTTTTACCAGAAGCAGTGACCATTGGGGCAGCGCGGAGTCGCCCTTAAAATGCACTAGCGGCCGTAATGTAACCATATAAATCGAAGCCGTTGTTCATTAATAAGCTTAATTAATCGCGCTTTCTTTTACGTAGACCATCAGGCTAACAGAGGTAAGAGATTAGGACGTGCTGCCATCGTCAGCTAGCTGGCTGGTGCGCGGCGCTCCGAAAACAGTGCGAGGCCGCGCGTCTCATAGAGAACAATGGTTCGGTTACGCTGCCTGTAGAACGGACACCAAATCATCGTCTATAAAATGCTAGTCTCTCATCCTTATAGAAAAAACGAATGGTTACGTCGTAAAATGTGTTGTCTGTGTCTTGTGAGATATGCACCATTTATAACGCAGTTAAAAAAAGAAAGAAAAATAGAAGAAGAAAACACTGAGCGGCAATACCCACAACTACCTAAAGAACGAATTCGGACGTATGTCGAAGGTCCAGTAAAGATTTGCGATACATGATTCGACAGCGATTCAATATTTGTCACGAGTTCAAGTAATGTATTCGCATCGGTTTGCGCATATAAACAGTTAGTCGTAATAATTATCTAATGTGATGAGTGACAAATATTCAGCATGCTCAAGGGGAAAAGTATGTTTGTTGTGCACGCAGTTGATAATGATTTCTCACCAGGTACTTTGTGTCGAAATGAACCAAGACTACATAAGCAAGGGATGCAAAAACACCAGCGCATTCGGGAACGCTTCGCACAGAGGGTGAAACGCGGTCGCCTTATGTTGCAGAGGGCTGCTCGCCTTATCCAGCAAAGCTGCCCAGCTTGGTATGACACAGTTCGGTGTTACAGACAAGTCCACATAAGCAAAATAGAACCGTGCGATTATTCATCTCTACTCGTTAGGCAAGGTCAACACAACACCCGAACGGGTTGCATGAACTCGCCGTGTCCAAACATGACCACGTAAATGGCGGGTCGTCGTGCGCTAACAAAAAGCAGTGCAATATATAAGCGGTCAATACGCGTGTGTGCATGATCGCTCTGTCAAGCCGCAGAAGAGCTACTGAGAGAGAACAAATATACGTGTAATAATATTGTCTACCGTCGCCATTTGAAAACGAGTCGCTGGAAGGGTGCATTTATACGCTGCATACCGTAAGAAAAGCCTGTGTCATAATATATGCGCCCGTTACGAACTAGCGATCATAATTTTAACGCGTGACACCACAAGTTCCAACAGCTCGTAGTTATGGCCAAATCGCCACAGGTCGAACACAAAGAACGACGGAGAGAAAGACGGCGGCGCTCTGCTGTCTCTCCGTCTTCCTTCGCTTCGGTCAAAGTAACCAATTTTTTTTTAACAAGTCAATTTTCCCTGTTATATGCACAACGAGAGAGTAGCCACTGACCTCGGAGGCGGCGGAGGAGGCCTTCGTCACCGGTGGTGGTTGTTCAATGGCAACATATACGCGAGTGCTGGTCTCCGAGCGTGCGTCTGCCTCGTGGCACCGGCAGCCGGGCTATATACGCGGCGGCGGCCGGGGCGCGGCGAGCACATGGTGCAGGCGCACCAGAGCGAGCCGGTGATAGCACGCCAGTTCTAACTAGACTCCGTAAGGGCGGCGAGCGAGATTGTTTTAAAGGGCGCCCTCGGAGCTTGCGCGCCCTCCCTCTCCGCAGCGCCGAAGGAGATAGCCGCGGAAATCTTCACGGCGGGACCGGACCGCGCCGGCAACCCTTGCGAGAACGCGAGAACAATCTACGCCCCGAGCGCCAGCCGGCGACGTGCCGCGGCTCTGGCATCGCTAACGAGGAAACAAGCGTCATGCGTCAATCTTTGTACAAATGCACGTCGCGAACATCCAAAATCGGGGCGGCGCTTTTGTGTCAAGTTGCTAGCATTCATGGAACGACTACTTCGAGCTGAACAAAAAGCAGTGAAATATATAAGCCGTCAATACGCGTGTGTGCATGATCGCTCTGTCAAGCCGCAGAAGAGCAGAAGAGGGCACAATTCGAGCAATTTTGTCGGAAGACTGAATGTGATGAAACCGGGTCGTAACCTGACGTCTGACCTCATCGCGCGGTGCCAACGTGCCTCCTTACAGCAGACAGCTCACGGCCTTCCGTCTGAGGGCCGGAGATATGATATAGTCTGACGAAATTGCGACTGACGAAGAGGTGCTGAGACATTTGTAGAACAGTGTATAACTGCATGTACGCGTAACGATATGCTCGGGAGTGATTCAAGCTAGCTGCTTAGCAAGTGATCGTAATGGGTGCCCAGCAGCCATCGAAGGCATTTCTATGCATCTCTTCGCAATAACGCGCCGCTATTATTGAAACTCCATAGCGGATTATTATAACTTACGTAGTTCCACTTTCTAAAGCTGCTTTGCGGGCTATGAGAGACACCGTTGTGGTGGTCTCCGGATTAGTTCTGGCGATATGAAGGTTTCCATGGTGTACCAAAATCTAAGTTCAAAAGCGTTTTCGTATTCCAGCCTTCTTTCGGAATGTGGCTCCGGCAAACCGGGTTCGATACCCCGCGAGCTGGCGTTCCACAGGAGCATGCCACAGCCACTGAGGCGCTAGGTAGTGGCGGTTTATTGCAAAGTCGAAAAGCGTTGACTGGCCGAAGCAATAATGTTCGTGCAGATATGTACGGGTGCTCTACACTGTGTAGTAACGGTACAACATAACCCTGGTCCCGACGAACCGCAGCCTGTTTCTGTTGTAACCGATGGTTAAAATTAGCAGGTCGCTCTTGGCAGACAGCATGCAGTATTTCTTATATGCTTGATAACGTGCGTGTTCTATAAAAAGACAACTTCCGCCATCGAAACAGGAGACCACACGTGCAACATGTACGCCATGTAAATACGTGCACGATTGAGTGGTCGCTGGTTGTAGATATAGTATGAAATTATGAATCAGTATAAACGTAACTAATTGCTTAACATAACTCAGGACTAATTTTATCTGCCCACCTGGTCCGCCTACCAAATGGGCAGTTGCTGAGGTATTGTGTTGCAACGTGTGCGGTCACAACGCGGGCCTTGAGACACAATAGATGTTTATTCCGGTGTAGGACTGATTACTCACGCAGCCTGTCTTTTATAACGCGAACATGCGTATCTTTTCCGGCCTATAGCCAGATCCCATAAAAGACTTAGAAAGAAACTCCTGGCCCAGCGGTCGCACTTATCAGCATTTCGCATTGCTCCTGTCTTTCTGGATCCGTAGTTAGAATCCTCGAGCACTTGATCGACGCTTTGTCTGCTTGAGTTTCTTCACACCAGTCTTTAACAAGGTGTCTGGGTTAGAAAATGCAACTATTTTGTTTTCTGAAAAGCTTTGTTTCCGTGACTTTACTACAGACATTTTCAACAACAAAAACGTATCTCAAGCTTTCTCCAAACACGACAAATGACCAGAGTTTACTACAGGAAAGATAAGGTTGCCGATATCAGTCCGGCGATTAGTGGTCAAGCCAGCTCGCCTGACTGCGCATCCTCTCTCTGAGCGGCGTCTGTCCGTAACCGCGCACGTCGTCATGGTGGTAGCCTTGATTTGTAATATTCTTTAAATCGTCATTTTCTGTCCAACGCCGAGATTTGATTTGTGTTTGTACGCACAATTTGTCACGGAATCTACAACAATATCCTTTAAAGAACGGGAACAAACAGCGCTAGGACGGGACGAAGTGAGTAGACAGACAAGGCGCTGAACGTTACCACAGGGCCGCGATTTTGTAGCAAGGCATTATGACTTATTCTACTCTAGTCTTATCATCCACCGCTCACGGCCGGCTGATCCCGTTGATAATGCGAGCGGACCGTCGCTCCGACCACTGACAAAGCGCGATAAGCGCGAAAAGGCATCATTACATTAAAGGCATCGCTACAAAATACCGGCCCTGGTTTATTGCTGGGAAAGCAATATATACAATACGCTGGTTCAGCGCAGAAGGCCAGAAAAAACACGGTTTCTGCGCTGGGAAGGGAATGAAATCATCACATCACGCGCGTCGTCATAACAGGTTATCATGTTTTTGACAAGTACTTAATCTCACAGCTATGCAGAGAAACAGAGGGTACGCTGACGCAGGAGTTTCCGTGCGATTGAACGCAAAACGCTTCCCAAATCTCGCGTGCTCTTTGTTCTATATATCTACCTAGTATAGTGCAATCTTCATAGGGAAAAGCAGCCGCATTCTTTGCAGTGTTGGGCTAAATATATTGCTTTCCCGGCAATAAACCAGTGGTCGTTAGTTCAGCGCCTTGTCTGTCTACTCACTTCGTCCCGTCCTAATGATGTACCAACCAGCCCCAGACCAGCACACTCCTTCAATCCTTTAAGGTTTTAGGCACCAGGCTCCAAAAAGAGCCGCACAAAATTGCATTTTCTGCGCCGCACAGACGACTAGCCGTGTCAGATGTGGAAATGGACCACGCCCCGTCTCAACTTGGGTGTTGCGTGCTTGCGACTGCGAGCATAAGGACTGTCGTTGCTTGTGTCCCCGACGAGTACGACATCAACTCGGTCAAAATAAACCAGTCCAAGAAACAACGTGTGAAACGAGCACTTTCCCATAATTTGCGGTCATTCAATTAAAGTACAGCGTTTTCTAAAAGTACACAGTCCGCAGGACACGTGACAAGGAATGTCGTCGGGCCGACCTTGAGGCTCCAACGGCACTACGTGGAAGTGCTATTTCCAATTTTTTTTTTATAATGCGATGGCGCGCCGAAAACGCTCCGCTACAATGTCAGGAGACTACTCGTGTGTGTTTGATGAAGACTTGTTGACTTTTGAGCTGCATTGTTGCTATAGTGCGTTAACTATGAAGCAGCGCCTGCTGTACTGTTGTCAATTTCCATCGTCTTATTTACTTTACCGCTGTTTCAGCAAACTGCGCTGAGTTTCTGATACGGGGGGTGTACGCCTGCAGCACGAGACTGACTGGCCCAAGGCTTTTCGAGGCGCTGCCTTCGTATCCGGCGTAACGTGAAGCCAGCGCGGTACGGAAAACAAGAACGAGGCGTCGCGTAAAGTCCATCGCGAGAAAGAAAAAAAAATATATTAAATGCGTGGCAGTGTACGCGTCCGAGAAATGGCTCCAGTCGCACATGACACCAGCGCGGTTTGCGTGGTGGGATATCGCACAACGCAGAGGCGATTTGTTCGCTCTGGGCCCTTATCTTTCCTGCAGCTTGGTGCGGTGGACGTCGGTTTACTTTTGCACGCGTCCACTGTTTATTGTTTGCGGACAACCGTCTTGGTGGGGTCAAAACTAACACGCGGCCGCACAGTCGACGCTGTCGTATGTTGCTGCTCATGACCGTGGGCGAGATCGACGAGTTCACGTATATATGTGAACATGAATCATACGCAGATCATGCCGGTATCATCCGCACGCATTAATGTTTTTTTTTTGTGTTCAAGGGAAGTCACACGGCGGAGTGTTATGCGCTTCTTGAAGCCTTTTATGAGCCCAGAAGTGTATACAGCTCGCGTTCATTTATGCTCGTTAGGCAGCGTTTGCCCAGAGTCCTTTAATATACCGGTTGTTTCAGCAAACACTTTCAAATTAAAAAAAAAAAAAACCTGCCTGTAGCAGATAGCACAATTCTAGTCCATTAGCTGGTCTACTCGAAGAGGCGGACATGACTTGCACTAAAAATTGAAATGCATAATCAAATAATTAACAAAAACCACTAATTACGTTTTTAACTAATTGCCTTATGGCACATATTGCTGCGATTGACAAATTCTAGCGGGTGAGACTGCAAGACATTTCCACTTACTGTGTGGTTACAAATAACTGTGTGGATGACACAATTTACGAGACATTAATTCCCGAACATTGCGTCGAAATGCACTGGCGTTCCAGTTACTTTTGTGCTTCAAAGCACAAAACGACGTTTTGTTAAGAAAGTAAGTGGAAAGACAGTGCATTTTTGCCTCAAGTTTCACGGCACATATCTCGTAAATGGTGGCATCCACACAATTATATTAAAGTGGATATGGCTTGCAGTCACACCCGCTAGAATTTCTAAATTGGAGTATGTTCCAAAGGTAATTAGCTAAAAACTTAATTAGTGAATTCAATTAGTCGATTATGCATTTCAATTTTTTGTGCAAGTAATGTCCGCCTCTTCGAGTAGACCAACTCATGGAGTAGAGGTGTGCTATCTGCCAGAGGCAATTGTTAAATTTTTTTTTGTTCGCTGTTCGTGTTCGCTGAAACACCCTGTACACCTTGAAGGACTCTGGTTTGACCAATGTTCCATAGCGTAACATGGTTCGTTACTAGACCTACACCCGTCACCGTGTCTGGGAGTACTAGGTCGCGAATACAAGTTCGCGAACTCGATTCCCTCCCGCAAAAGAAGCATTCCTGTGCGGTTATGGTGCATTCCAGTGACAGATTTGAAGCACTTCCCGCGCAACATTTCCTGTTATTTTTGGCGGCAACCTGTTTGAATGGCAGCACGGGCAGCGTGTTTCAATGGCCAGATCTCGAGCAAATATCGAGCCAATATCACCCCTGTGGAGCAGCCCGGACTGCTTTGCCGAAGTCGACCGGAACTCGGCTTGGTGCAATTCCTTCGCACATGACAGTTGTCTCTTCCAGCTCGTCTGGTGGGCCGCAAAAGTCGTGGTTCGCACATTTGTGGACGACGAATTTGCACGAAATTACGAAACTCTGGTATTCGAGTGCGTTCCAGGGACGACGTCCACTTTGCTTAAATCTATAACAGTGGCATGCGGCGACGTACTCCAGAACGCTTATATACAGGGTGTTCTTTTTTTACGTTTTACTGAATTTTTAGAAATCGCCTGTGGCAGGTTGCATAATTCTTATAATTGAGCTGGGTTATTCGATGAGGCGAACATTAGTAGCACGAAAAATCGTAACACATTATCAACTAATTAACAAAAATTTACTAATTAATTCTTAGTTAATTACTTTACGACACATATATGCAATTTACGAATTACAGCAGGTGAGCTTGTCAGGCGTATCCACTTGGAATGAATTAAAAGAATTACACCAGTTTGGAGATATGCACTATCAAACACGCCGTAAAGATGCACTGCTGTTCCACTTACTTTTTTACCAAAATGCTGTTCTATACATTGAAGCACGAAAGTAACTGTAACGCCCATGTATTCGTCCCACACTTTAGTAAATAATACCTCGAAACTGGTGTCATCCTGGAAATTCATTTCAAGTGGATGCGTCTTGCCAACTCACCGGCTACAATTCGTAAATTACAATATGTGTCGTAATGTAATTACCTAAGAAATTCATTAGTCATTTTTTTAATTAGTTGAATTGTCTTTCGATTTCTCGTGCTACTAATGTCGACCTCTTCGAATAACCCAGCTCAACGATAAGAATTGTGCTACCTGCCACAGGCGATTTTTAAAATTCCGTAATACTTAAAAATCAACATCTTGTATATCCTCGGCACTGTTGTTGTGGCATACTGCGAAGCCGCTCGCAGACCCGATACAGCTTTTTTGTGCAATGATAGAACACCGGCGTATCGGACGCTTATCAGTGATGGTTATTCTTGCTGTACACACCAAACGTAGCACCAAACACGCTAAAGAAGGGGACAGAATGGCCGTGCCGACAGCGAACGGCTAAAAAAAGAAATGGCTGTCGGAATGCGAAGGAAGCTGTGTGCACACGCCTCCTAGCCTGTACTCGCTTCGTCGACGACCGCTCATGTTCCATTCGTGCATTCCACGCTGTCGCTCTACGCCATAACTATAGGTGTTCGCTCGCGGAGTTGGTCAACCGTTCCGAACCTGCTATTGGAAATAAAACAATTTCGGATTGTCAAAATTTATCGTGTACCTTCCACTGTAGGGCATGTCGTAACAGACTATAGGTGTGGCACAAGAAAAAGCTGGCCGAGTTGGTACCTATTCATATTCGTACTTTGGTTTGCGCATGAGACACAAGGACGAAGGAGAGGACTATAGACGATACGAGCGCAAACACTGACAGCTATTAGTGAGACCACCGTCGTGGGACTTGAAAGATTAAGGTTAACACGTGGAAAAGGGCCCTGTGTGCTAGAAATATTCAGCAGAATAACTGAATAGTTGTAATTTTGGGACGCAAAATTTCAGGTTTACTATTACTAGAGCGCTAAGTCGATCACTGCACGCCGGCGAGCCAAATATGCCCTATACAATGGAATCGGTTAAATAAGACAAGGTATTCAAACTTTTTGAACAACTCAGGAACGTGTAGTAGGTGAAATTGCGAGCGTCGAAGAAAACAAATACCTGTATGCCCGTTGAAATAGTTGCGGAGATTTTCTCGTGCAACTGTATAGCATCAGCTCAACTCCAGGAAAGCCGCAGAAAAAGCCGGCGGTGCCCGGAATCGCTGAAACCAGCCGCAGCTGCGTTCCTGGGCACCCTATGTGGCAACGGTCCGTGCTCACTCGAGCGCGCTATTCGCAGCCTTGTTTGAATCTCCCGCATTTTCAGCAAGTATTAAAAAAAGAAGTTTAATACCAAAATTACTTCTCTGCTTTTTATTCAGCATTTCTGTAGGCGCTCCAATGTTATCCTTGACATAGCTCATGTCGCAAAGCAAAATACACGATACGAAAGCTAAAAAATAAAATAAAATAAAAACCAAGCGAGTGGGCTGGGGACGATGTAAAATGCCACTCGATTTTTGACCAATTCCCCTCCATGGGTATGCGCCCTTATTTGAGGTCATCATCATCATCATCATCATCATCATCATCATCATCATCATCATCAATAGCTTCAAAACTAGCTTGTTGGCTTCCATTTACACATGGCGCATACCCACTATAGGAGATTGCCCAAGAGTGGGATGGAATGAGAAAAAGTTGTCGCAGTTTCACCTGAAAGGCGAAGCATCAATTGCGATAGCAAACTTGTAGAGAGCTATACGAAGTAATGAGATTAGCTTTATCAGCTGTATAAACTTGGACATGCAGCAGCATCGGCAACACGCACAACTGTTGTCGACGCCATCGGCGTTCAGAGGGGCATGGGATGAGAAAAGTACGCTTAGTTCTGACAAGAAAACAATGGAAACAACGGGAATGTGGCCGTATTCAGAAAGCTATGCTTTTGGCCAGCTGCCTTTGCTAATAATATGGACCAGCATAAGGATTGGCTGGAATTTGCTCTTAGGAAAAGTCTGGCCTAAGAACTTTTTGTGATTACAAAGCAGGTAACAAATAAATAAAAGAGTTGGTCAATACGGGCCAGGTTGCGCTTTGTCTTTCTTGTCAATGACGCGAGTCACCTCCATCCACATCGCTGGCCTAAGCTCAGGCGTCAGAACGCTTCACAATCAAGCATTTCCGCCTGTGATAATTAACTAAGACGTTATGCGCTTAACGATAATTATGGAGCTTCCATTTCTTAACGACAACAGTATTGGTGCAGCCGATTGTGACTGCGTTGTGCGCTTCCTCACACGTGCGCATACACACTGCTCGCTTCTCTTCTAGATCATTAAACATTTAATACTCTTAAGTTTTTTTTATTATATCCTCACAGAACAGGCAGCCGTAATTTCCTCGGGTTAACCTTGACTCAGTTTGCCCTTTCTATCGCCCCTGTCGAAGCAATCTGAACAAAATTGAAGCATCGTCGTTGGATCTATTTCGAATTTCTACTAGTGTCCCTTTGAACACTCTTTCCCTAGGCACTTATAATTGTCATCAACAAGATGGACATCACCCGCCGTGGTGGAGTAGTAGCTTTGGCGTTGCCCTGCTAAGCCCGAGGACGCGGGATCAAATCCCGGCCGCGGCGGCCGCATTCTGATAGGGCAGAAATGCAAAAACGCCCGTGTACCGTGCATTACGTGCACGTTAAAGAACACCAGGGGGTCAAAATTAATCCGGAGTCGCCCACTACGGCGTGCCTCATAATCAGATCGTGGTTCTGGCACGTAAAACCCCAGAATTTATTTTTTAAAGATGAACATCGCATGTCGTCAGAACGTTAAAACGATGAATTATCCTAATTGATTAAACGTTGCTTTCTTGCTCGAACGAAGATCTCAGACCCCCCTTTGTCCTGCCTCGTGTCATGGCACGATTTCAATCATGCCGCTATTAGCAGCTAAATGCGACATTCACCGGTAAAATATTTGAAAAAAAAAGCAAAGAATAAAAGAAGCTTCACCCCAGTTTTTGCCCCTGTGACAAAAAACAATACCTGGGGACGTGTCAAACAATTGCTTACTAACTTCGGCGTTTTAGCTCTTTTCACTGCCACAAAATCGTCCAATTATCGCCCGTCATTTCAAGTTGCACAGATAAATTTTCATTAGAGGTAAGTTACAGAACTGTATGAAGACATAGTTTTTTGTTTGTTCAGCTGTTAATGGCAATCACTGGCTTGCATTGTTGTACTGCTGCGTTGTCGCTATACAGCGTTCTGTTGCTAACAGAAATGCTTAGTTTTCTTTTCCCGTTCGCATAAGACACCGTAACTGCTGCCTTCGATTGACGTAACTGACAAATGAAGGGCTGATTCATATTCGACAATTATTTTCAGTTACATTCATTGTGTTGTACCACAAGGGTCATTGTCTCACTGGTCATTCAAAGATATCACCGTAAACTTACCGCGCTCTCTCATGCTCATGAAAAGCCCTCACCGCTGAGCGTAGTGGGTTACCTGACACGGCAGGGACTATCGCGCTACCCGATGGTGCCTTGATAAGTCCAGCGACGATAGCGATCAATGAGACTGGACATGTTTCAGGTGCGTCAGGCTGCAACACTTATGTCGCACACTCCATTCTTGTATGCTGAGACAGAAACGTGACACTGCATTTGCGCAGCTTCTAGCTTTTCCGCGCCTTTGTTTTGGTCTTTGCCCGCCTGTTTTGGTCTCCCACTACGGCGTGCCTCATAATGATATCGTGGTTTTGGCACGTAAAACACCAGATTTAAAAGAAATGTTTTGGCCTTTCTCGCAGTAGAATTAGGCAATGACTGATAAATGTAGGCGTCACTTGCGCATATACTGCCTCATGTGATTGATTCTCATTGATCATGAACGGCTGAGTGGTGTCTCTTGGCCAAGCTATCATATACTTGCAGTGTCCAATATACCTGAGCGCTCTGGTGCCTCCCGCTTCTGGGGTGAAACGCCACCGCGAACGTTGAGCAACGCGTCTGTTTGAATAGAATGACCGCATTCGAGTCTCCGATATCATGGAACTTCGAGTAGTTCGTCTTTTCAAAGAAAAAAAAAAGCGTGATTTTAGCTGTTTTCTATATGTGTAATAGACTTACTTTAACAGAGAAGATAAAATTGGAAACAGAGATATTAGGTTAACGAAAGACTTCACACACAATGCTCCAAACAATGGGTTTCTCGGTGTACGTGGCGGTCGGGCTCGTTGTGCGGGGTTTTGTTTGAGTGCAGTTTCGCAAACAATTTCGGCGAAAAAAGAAACAGCCAACTGATCGAAAGAAATAGTAACACAACGGCACATACAGAAGGTCACGACACGTAGGATATAATGTATTAACATCCGGTCGTTTACACTTGAAGTGATATCGGCAAGCGTTCTCACTTGTGCGAAGGTTGCCGGTTATGCGGACACCAACGTGCGAAAGCCAGACAGTGCAAGGCATGCCGAGCATCAAGCCAACAATGACAGACAGTTGAGCGAGCTCGTACGAGTATTTATCGGCCGCTGTAAATGTGGGATTTTTCTCAGGAATAAACGGTAGTTTGAAGTAAGCGCCTGTCCAGTTGTTTTCTCGCCTCTGTTTTTCATCTCATCTGCGCTGTTACGCCAACCATGAGCATCAAGAAAGCTTGTATAAATCGAAGCAATGATTGACATATTGGTCCCTGGCGCCAGATTTGCAATGAACGTCGGTATGAAATAATGTTCATTACAGTGTTAACCAATGCAGTGAACCAAGGTTCACTGCATTGGTTCACTGAGAACCATTGAGAACGATGGCGATGTATGATGTGCTTGTCGAAGGAAGAATGCTGACGAGAAGTGTGTGGGGGGCACATAGAAGTGCGATACACACGTCTAAATACATTTAAGGCTTCTATACACTTTGTGTCTCAATGGCACATACCCATTGGGGGGGATTTGCCAAGAATGGCACATACACATGCAGTTACCCAAGAATGTGGTAGCCCAAATGTTAAGAAATTTAAGAAAATTAAATTAAGCTGTTGAATATATCTGGGTTCTCGCCTAATAGACAACCACTTCGGGGTTCGGGGGTAAAAAAAGTTTCGCTTTAATTATACGAAATAAACACACAATATAGCAACCCAAACTGCTATGCTATGCTGAAGCTTTTGTTGCGACATAGTTTTTAAAAAAATTATGCGGAAAAGGGGAGGGAACTTCAGACAGAGTGGATGGGGCAGGGGCACGACAAGTTCTAGGATCTGTATGGGTCCATAATATTGCTTCATAACGGATACCTAGCGCTCTGTCCTGTCTTCCCTCTATTTTTCGGACAAAAATGTTTTTTTCGGGATATATACTATGTCGCAGCGTAAGCAACAACACTAACAAGTCTAACTCTCATCTGTAGTTATGCTACGCTGAAATGCTACGCTGCCTATGCCGTTAAATTGTTCCTGTATATGAGTGTTGCAGGATTAGATGCTAGCCTATATGGCTTATGGATCCGGTTATTTGTGCGTAAATATCGTATACTGTGAAGTATATAGGCGTTGTTGGGCCAATTGGTGCGAGCTTACATGTTAGCTGCAGTGCAACATAGACGAAGACAAAAACGACGAAAACACAATGAGTTTGTGTTGTCTTCGCCTTCGTCTACATTGCAAATAAGGTATATATATATATATATATATATATATATATATATATATATATATATAATATACTCCGCCATAAACATTCACTTAAGTTACGTAAATAAAAAAAATCATGCAATGGTGCTTAATTCGGTTGCCTGTTGTATAGAATTAACTTCAGTTGGCTGTTCTCGACGCTGACAAAAGTTCGATCGGGACATTGGTCAAACCGAAGAGTAGTAGCGTGACGCAGTAGAAAACCATGCACTGTGCGCGCGGCGCTTTCTATGCGGTCGCTCCAGACGCAGCGCAAGTAGTACACATGCGATGGTATAGAGACCTGCTTTGCAGCTCGGCACTCACCTTGCGCTTGCCTTCAGGCATCAGTCCTTGGGCTGTGCGGGCTGACACGTTTTATAAGTTCCTCTTCGGTCGGCTTTTGTTTCGCTTTGTTTCGTCTAGTGTTGCGAGGTCTCCCGTGCTCCCGAACATAAACAATGCGCTTCGGCGCTGATGTATTTGTTTTCGGAACCAGACTCATCCGGTTGTCGACTGCCTGAAATGAGCTGGACAACTCGCGATAAAGCATCTGGGAAGCTGGCGCCGCCAGAAGAGGGTGAGGGGATCGCAGTGGCGGGATCGCGCCAAAGAGCAAAAACAGGGCGTCATCTTTACGAGAAACGCGGAGCGTCGCAGATTACACGCGCGGAGCTGCAGTGATAGCGGCGATGATTTTTTTTTTAATTTTTTGCCATCCCCTGTGAACGCTTGGGAACACTGCCCACAGGCATGCTATATATCCTTCTTGCAACTCTGCGTTATGAAACAATTGTTTTATTTCCCAACAGTACCGATGCACAGAGCACTTTGAGCTGATCCGATTGTTTACGACGCGCTCATGCTGCCAGGTCAACAAGCTCAGCATTCCTCGCTTCCGGATGCCGCAAGTTTGCCTCATTGTTACTAAAAAAAAAAAGTCATGATGACATTTTTTTTTCTATTTAACAGTTCGTTATTTGGCAGGCCGTTGGCTGGCTGGGATAAACGTGACAATTAATGGGCCCTTGCACCTAGCCTCCTAAGACCCTTTGTACAATGCATTGCACATTGCCTTCAACATTTTTTTAATTTTTTATTTATTTATTTTTTTACAATTCACTCCCATGTACTTGCGTTGTAGTGCACGTTAAAGAACCGCAGTTAGTCAAAATTAATCCGGAGCCCTCCACTACATCGTCCTTCATTATCAGAACTGGTTTTATCACGTAAAAACCACAGAAAGAAGAAGAAGTAATGTTGCCTAATAACTGAAACTCTGGCATGCATACGACGCTCCACATCTAAAATATTTCTATCTTGAGCAGAGCTCCATGTGCGCGCAATAGATGAATGACTTCGCCTGCCCAGTCGCATCGAAGAATTAAAGGGGTGAGGGAAAGAGGGCATCCTTTGGCACGATTGTCTATTCAGACCGACCAGGAGACTGAAGTGGACGGCAAGTGTCTGTTGCACCCACGCAGCACGCCCTCCTATATCTAAACTACACTCACAACGCGCCCCTGCGATTGTAGTCGAGGTGCATGCCCTGTGCCGCCCAGGAATAGCGACGAGTACGTGCCAGGGCCACGGAAGGTGTTGGTGTCATCCTCAGTTCGTATTTGGCATGTTCAAGGAGTGCCCAATCAGTGTCTCATAATTATCGTGCAAAGTCGTTCTCTTTGCGCTCGCACTTAGATATACATTGAATGCTATACCTGCCTGCAGGCCTTCTCAGCGAGGACATTCGTTAGGCATAACTGAAATCTCCACACTTGCGCGCGCGTCAGCACTGATACTGGCCTATGTCGGCTGGCTTCCTGGAAGGTCAACGGCATGTAGCGTGGCCGCTTTGCTCCTCAGAGGAAAAAACTCACGGTTGCGCAGCCACCTTTGACTCACAAATGGCCCGCAGCCCAGCGGCAACGAAGCATTAAGCGAGGAGTAACTGTCGGCGCTAAGTAAAACCCGCACACACAAGACGAGAACACTCAGCATATATTGCGTATTCAAGCTGTTTTCTGCACTGTCATTCAACACATTCGCAATGTACACAACTAAGCCAGAAACAAATTCTTTTAAGACACAGCCTTGGTTGCTGGCACTTCTCTGGGGCATCATTCTCATTAGTTCTGCGCCTCTGTGCATGCGCAGTGGCGTCGCAGTGTGACCGGCGCCGCATTGGCGTGCGCTACTGAATCGGATATAATGATATATATTACTGAACCCCGTAGCGAAGTTGCATTACCAAATGAACAGGTCAGTGTAGTACATAAAACCATCTTCGTGTCGTGATCAGCTTTAACTTTGTCTGGAGCGATATATGACCAACTACGTAGAACATATTGGTTGGCTTATTAGTTATCTTACGATACAAGTTAAGGAGTATGTAAATAATAATATGTATTACCAAAAAGATGAACAAATTTGTGTCGTAAGAAAGCGAAGCAGAACTACTGTCCGTCTTGTTGTTGTTGTAGTAGAACTTAGTAGTAGTAGTAGTAGTAGTAGTAGTAGTAGTAGTAGTAGTAGTAGTAGTAGTAGTAGTAGTAGTAGTAGTAGTAGTAGTAGTGGTAGTAGGAGGCCGTCTTGCTTCTGCCTAGTCTTTTTTCACTACTAGTAAAAAGCATGCTGAAACAGCTTCCTTCTTTATAGTGTTAACATTATAGTGATAATGGGGGCAATGATGTATCCTATATGTAAAACTTGCTAGTAACAGTCACTTTTGTCAAGTAGAATATACTTTCATGTCGAATTTCCCACTCAAGACCCGATAGTTTCTTTTTTGCGATCACGAGACGGCTGATTAGATTTTGTGACGTGTAATATATCTTCGTTCTTTTCGATCGCTAATATTGAGAAAAGGACAACGCCATCATGGTGCGCACCTTTGCAAGTGAGAGACGTCAATTTTAGAAGTCTAGTTTTGATGAGCGGTACGTGTATTGAATATCCAACGTTCTGTCTACATTTGAACCTAAGTGCGCTTGAAACAATCCAAGAAGATTGTCCAGCACGTTGACAAACAGGACAGTCAACGAAACTAGACATATTCTCAGCTGTGGGCTATTTGCAGACACAGTCTGAGACTCATGCCCTAGAACAAAAGCGTGTACCTATACTTCTGAAGGGTAAAAAATAGACGCTACATCGGCCACAATAAAACCCACGTTTTTTACGATAACGCGGAACCGCTTTGGTACCCTCACATGGGAGCCTTGTTCACAAAGAAGCTCATGCGACTCGCTCTTTCAGGGTCGGGTTTTTTCATAGGCAACGTACCCCTAGCGTGTTTTCTTCTTATTTTTTTTTCTCTGATAATAGAAAACGAACACTACGGTTTATTTTTAGTTGTGCAGAAGGGCAAAAAATAAAAAAAAATTACTTCGATAACGGCAAATGCTCTCTTGGTGTGGTCCTCACATTCCTATCTGTCAAAAGGAACAGGGCGGGGCAAAATACAAAAACACCCGTGCTTTGGGGGCACGTTAAAGACCCGGGTGGTCAAAATTAATCCGGTGTTCCCAACTACGGCGTGCTTCATAATCAGATCGTGGTTTTGGCTCGTAAAACCTCAGAAATTAATAAATAAAAATAGTAAATAGGCCTGAATACAGCGAGCAGGTGGGCAGCAGCAGACAGCGAGCATAAACCAACGGAAGATTGTCATTACTCTTATTCAGCGCGTGCTTCGTAATCTGTATTACCAGGAACTCAAGGTATAACGGCGCTGTGATCAACCCCTTCTTTTCTGGCAATGATACATACCTTCCCCCAATAGACGTCGTGCCTCTTGGATGCAACATACTCTGATAAACCGCAATATTTCACATGTCGCTTCCTTACGTCGTATAGTCGCGCTCTTTCAGCCGTCTTTTAAGGTCGCCGGTTCCGTCAACGTACACAGAGTCATAGTCGGCACGCGAAATAATGTACACCAGAGCTGGGGATTTCTAATGCGTAACATTATATGGTGGGTCTGTCGAAAAAATTCATGTGAAGCCAGAAAACCTCTTTCCCGATATAGGGCGAGAATGCGCAATTTAAGCTCAATGTGTGCGCGGAATTGATGGCAGCCATCCGGTGTATACAGTGACAGACGACCCACTGTCCGCGATAACAATATATGCGCGCCGGCGCAAAAGGTTCTATACGAGCCCGTCCGCTTTCGCCGTTCCCCATTCGCCATACGTAGAAAGCAGGCTAGCAAGCAGTATGGGACGCCCTGGTAAACACCCGACCAGTGAGGATGGAAGTTGAATAAAAAGGGTACTTAAAAGCGAGAGAATGCGCCACTCGTGCATTAATTACGCATGCACGTGCAGCCGTCCCCCATCCGCTGCCTATGACGGCATTAGAGAGTTTTAGATTAGGGGGACGCAAGCGTAGGGGCCCCAAGCGCTAGCGGGCCCCTACGCTTGCGTCCCCCTAATCTAAAACTCTCTATTAGCGCGTTGGTTATGGCGCGTCGCGCAAACAAATTAAGCGGAACTTCTCCGAACAGGTACTGTCAAGAGAGAGAGGTTTATTTGAAGAAAGGCAGAGAGGTCGGCTTGAGCGTTAGTTTGCTCTGGCCTGCTACTCTACATTGGGGAAGGGGGGAGGGGATAAAAAGAGCGATGAATGATGATGATGATAAGATTAGGAGGAGCGTATGTACATGTCCATCCCGTTGAGGTCATACTATAGTCGTGCATGGAGTCCAGTGGCTTGAAGGAAGGCTACCGTCGCTTCGATGACCACAGCTGCGCTGTTGGCGTCAGGCCAAGGACCTAAGACAATCTCGTCCGACATTGGTCTTTTAGTTACTCGCTGAATAGTTGAAATGAGGCTCTGCCGTTCTCGCGCGTACGCTGGGCATGAGCAAAATATGTGCTCAAGTGTTTCTGGCACTGGGCAGTGATCGCAGTTGGGACCAGTGTCACTGCAGCCGATGATATGTGTATAACGCCTCGTGAGTGCAACACCAAGACGAATCCGGTGTAGCAGACTTGTTATGCTCCTCTTCAGTTTATGAGGCATGCGGAACTTCATTTCTGGGTCCCATTTGTGCAGTCTCTTGTGTCGTCGATCAGGATTGGTCCAGTACTCAAGTGTAGAGTTCCGCATAACGCACCTAAGCAGGACATTCGTGTCTGTTCGTGAGAACGCGATGCTTACTTCTGGCGCATTATTTACAGCTATTTTAGCTTCAGCGTCTGCTTGTTCATTTCCTATCATGCCACAGTGTGCAGGTATCCACTGAAAGGTGACGTGGTGGCCGCATTTGGTCGCAATGTCGAGAAGCTCTGCGATTTCTAGAGCTAAAATATAATAAGGGCCTTGTCTCATAACGCACTCAATGGCTTGAAGAGCGGGTTTGGCGTCGCAAAATAAGGTCCATATGCGAGGAGGCTCTCTTGCAAGGAATCGTATTGCCTCGCGGATAGCAACAAGTTCTGCAGCAGTTGAAGTGGACTTGTGGTCTAATTTAAACCGTCGAGCGATGGACATTTGCGGGATGACAAAGGCTGCGGTACTGTCAAAGATACGCGTAGCATTATATGGCGGTCGGCGTGGTGCAGAATGTATATGTTCGGTAATGTAAATATGTGCATCTCTCTGCTCGTACTCCTCCCGCATATACAGGGTGCCCCAACTATCACGATCGAAAAAAAAAAAAAAAACCTTTTATGCAGCGCGTTTTGAGCAACAGAAAGCTGTATCGGGAGTTTTTCATGTTGCTCTACAATTATATTGTTCACACGTTGCATATAATTATAATATTTGAGAAGTTGAATAATTAAGTAAGACTAATTATGTAATTAGGCGGAATGCAAAAATTAATCTGAGTATCTCCAAGCTACGGCACACAACATTACCTTGGTTCTGTCCAGCTACGTGGCATTTGCATATTTTAGAATCTTGATGCATGATAGTTGGGACACCCCGTGTAAAATAAATAACGCATATTACAACACCATAACCCCCCCCCCCCCCCCCCCCCCACACACACACACACACACACACACACACATCATTACCACGCATAACACTTCCGCGCCACGCCTACCACCAAATAATGCTACGCATATCTTGGACAGTGCCCGTTCAGGGAGGTACCGCTTAATTTTTCTTTGCCAGTTTGTCCTTAACATTAATGAGTGCTTGTCGCAGTTTTTAGTTTGGAACGTGCGCTGCTTGAACGTTGTAGGGACGCCGAAAGCAGGCTTCGCTGATAGACAGGATGTACCAGGTGCTTCTTTTTATGCGGAACACTTTCTTTTAAAAGAAACCGTAATATCTATGGCCCCTGCCGTTTTGAGGATCGGCTACGATGCGGACATTAGCAGCAAGAAAAACTTGAACGATAATTTTGCTAATTACCTAATATGTACTAAAGTGAAGTCGGCGAGTAGTGAAGTCACGCCTGCTTAGCGAAAATACTAATGCCACTTCCAAAAAAATCCGACCTTAAACTGCGCTACGAAATAAATTGGCGTTCCAGTTAACATTTTCCTAAAAGCATGCCTGTTCGGAAGACCGCGGCATTTTTTAGCTGATTTTGGGGGCGTAATATAGTCTGGAAAGGGGTGCTAGTGTCAGGATTTATGCTACGCAGACATGACTTCACTCCTCCCCGGCTTCAACTTCGCAATTACAGCATGAGTCCTAGAGGGAATAATTAAAAAGTTAATTAGCACATTTTAGGTAATTATTGAAATCAACGTCAAAACTTTTCTTGCTCTTAATGGCCGCCTATATAGCCACGTAGCCGATCTGTAAATATGGCAGGAGCCTAGACATGACAGTTTCTTTAAAAAAAGTGTTACGCATAAAAAAAAGAAACCTGGTATATACGGGACCTGCGGGACCGCCGCTCGTTTTTGGCCAGACATAGCATCGGGAAGCCGCGGTTGCACCACTTGGCGCTGGACTGCATCCGCAAGAATGTTTCATCCAGACCAGACGAGGGCTTCCTTTGAATCATGGACTTCACCACAGCATATGCTTCGTTTCGAAACCGAGAACATTCAACCATCCTCTTGACATAAAGGACACAGTGTATGTAAGCTGTAAGTCGGAAAATATGTAACACGTTACCAAGCCGTAGTCTAGCCCGTGTTGTGCTAACTTGAAGCAGACAGATCACGAAGGTACCATTGTTGTCTGTACACCTATAAAGAATATTTCAATTCCGAATCGCTGATGGGTGTGCGATCGGAATTTCTCATTTCTCAATCGATTATAAAAATGTTTAATTGCTGCGCCTGCTTATGCATGTAAAGATACCTAGTGACACCTCCTATACAAAACGCGCGAGCTTATCCGTGCGGAGGCGCGTTCGAATATGCACTGGCGTCAGTTTTTTCAGAGTGCATTGCTTCGTGAAATCGTCACTGGTAGCGTGACGCCCTGATTATTGACCGTTTCCTACTGCCGCGCCGACTGCGTCAGCTGCTATATCCTGACCAGCGCTACAGTTGTGCTTCTAGAAATTTCGCGTCTGTCATCACTTTTAAAAGCGCAGCCAGACGAACCTCACGTGAGTCTGTCGGCCGACGCGCCGACCGCGCTGTTATCGGCCGCACCAGTCGCATCTAAATGGGACGCCAAACACAGACAAGTGGTAGAGGCTGTAAACAGCGCTAAACGACGCAAAACGCCCATGGCAATGTGCCTCCTGTAGTATACTAGACGGCTCGTGTTTTTAACGCTGCATCGCGACTTCATTTACACGGGGTGATTATTTTTCGGTTTTGCGGAATATTTAAAAATCATCTGCGGAAGATAGCATAATTGAGACGGACATTACTTGCGCGCGCAATCGAAACACATCATCAACTAATCGACGGAAATTCACTAATTTGTTTCTTAATTAATTGCTATACGGCACATAGCGCAGTTTATGATTTGTAGCCGGTGAGTCTGCAAGGCATAACCACTTTGAAAAAAATTTGAGGATGGCATGGGTTTCTGGATATCCGCCATCAAACTAGCGGTTAAGATGCACTGTCGTTCCACTTCCTTTTTTTAATAAAGTGCTCTTTTATGCATTGAAGCGCAAAAGTAATTGGAACGCCCATGTAATTTATTGTAGACATTGGCAATGAATATCTCGAAACTGGTGTCATCCTGAAAATACATTCTAAGTGCATTAGTGGTTGTACCTTGCCAAATCGCCGGCTGCCATTCGTAAATTGCAATATGTGCCATAAATTAATTAATTAGGAAGTTAATTAGCGTGTTTAATTAGTTGGGCATGTATTTAGATTGCTCGTGCAAGTAATTGCCGCCTCTGAATAATCCAGCTCAAGGACTCGAATTATTTTGTCTGCGACAGGTGATTTTTTCTTGAAAAAATATAATCACTTGGTATATATATATATATATATATATATATATATATATATATATATATATATATATATATAGACTTTGTAACTTTGATGGGCACATGAGTTCGTTTTCGTCGCGCGTGTACCATCACTTCGTTTCAACGACAGAAGGTCAAAAGATTCGGTGAGACTGCGCTCCATCGGGCAAGCGGACTGGGTGTGACTCAATGAAAAATTGAGGATGAAGGGCTTCATAATAAATTCGTTTCCTTAGACTAACGAGAAAGCTGCCTTGCGGATTTCTGTAGAACTTATTTGAATGAATAACCCGAAGAAAGAAATATATGCGAGGTGTCTCCCATTTCATTTCTTTCTTCTTTTTTTTTCATTTTAAAGGTTATGCAGCTTTTAAAAAAATCGATTAGGGACCATAGCATAATACAACCCCATAAGTTGGACTATATTAAAGGAATGTTACTTGAATGGGAAATCACAATGTGTAATTGGGTAAATTACAACAAATAACGAAGTATCTTTCTAATTAATGGCGTTGGGTTCATACTTCAATTACTGAAGTCGGCCAACGCTGCGGGAGTGCACACTTGCTCGGATTCCTGAGACGGTACCATTTCTAGATTTCCGTCCCGAAATCGTGGGGACGGATATGCGCCAATGTATTTCGTCGCACGTATCGTGGGTCGGTATCTGGAAACTGGTCTCAGTCCAAGGATTTCGAATAGACGGAGCTGGAGGAAGGAGGGAGGAGTAGACGGAAAGACGGGGAGGTTAGCCAGTTCTCAGACCGGCTGGCTACCCTGGGCTGGGGAAAGGGTTCAAGGGGAATAACTTATAATAGAAAAGAGATGAAAAAAAAGTGTAAAGAAGAACACGCACAAAAAAAAGGAAAATACGGCACTGCTTGAAGTCTGTCCCTGAGACTAGTTCTCCGCAAGAAGCGCAACAGTGCTTTGAAAGCCTTCTGTGCTGAGGACGGTCTCGGCCAGTGTCCCAGGACCGTTTCCTTTGACAAGGGCGTTTATCAAGTCCATCTAGCGCTCGTGAAAGTTATTTCCTGGGCGCACTGAAGCGGGGACACTCACAAAGAAGGGGCGCGATTGTTTGCTCGCAGTTACACTAGTCGCATGTAGGGCTGTTGGCCATCCGAAATGAGTAGGCATTTATGAAGGCCACGCCAAGCCACAAGCGGCACAGAAGCGTCTCCTTAACTCTAGATATTCCTGACGGAAGACGGAGCTGTAGATTAGGATCCAAGTTGTGGAGACGAGCGTTGGTAAATTCCGTCGAGTTCCACTGTGCAAGTGTAGAAAAAAAAAACTTCTAAAAAGTGATTGTTTTACGTGGTATTATAAATAAAAACAAACTTAATCTATTTTTTCTCAACAAAAACGTCATTTCTTTTACTATGAGGTGTTGCAAAGTCAATGCCGGCCAAGACGAATACCTAGCCAATCCAAAAAAAAAAACATGGCGGCGTGCGACGAAGCTGCGTATACGATAATTTTGTTCATTATTGTGCTGTTTCGCTTCTCGCTAAATCCAAATTATTTTGTGTTTAGCTGTTCAACAACTAAAATGAACTTCTGTGTCCTTTTTTTATGCATTACATTCTGTACCATTCAAACCGCTGGCGGCGAGGCTACGCACTCGACCAGCAAAGTGCGTTTCGTGAACGCACTCCGACCGGAGTGCACTCTTCTGCGAGTGACACTCCGCTTGCGCCGTTTAGATTTGGCAAAGTGCACTTAAACCGAGTGACACTCTCCGTAAGTGCACTTAACTTGACCGCTTGACAGGGGTATAAGTTCACGTGCGAGCGAACGAAGCCCTGTATATAGCTGCGTCTGTTCTGTATAGGGGTATAGCAGGAATGTGGAGACGGAGATGACCTCACTATTAAATACCCGACTTCGATTCCCCAATTGCAACCTGTACTGTAAAGTAATACAATAAAATAAAGTCAGCTTTATTGTTAATTAGATAATTGAGTAGCGCGATTTGTCGAGCAAGCATGTACTCCCCTTTATAGTAGTCCAACTGACATGGCGGAACTCCGCCATCAGCAGCAAGCTATTTTTAATAAACCTTCATAACCTAAGAAAGAAAAAAAAAACGAGTACAGCCTCCTTCACAATGCCCGTAGGTTCCGAATGCTACAGAGTGTATCATTCCTACAGCTATCGCATCTAAAATACTACACTGACAACGTATTCATTTTAATCTGCCATATGACACAATTATAAATAGTACAAAACAGGGTTTTTTCTTAAAATTAGCGACTGCAGCCTCCGTGAGTCATTCAAGAAGCTTGCCTGTACACAAGCAGGCCCATTTACGTAGTAGTGGGCAACACAAAGGCAAAAATAATTGCATGTCCAGATTGTTCTTCGACATACCATTAAATATGCGTCACTTTCCTGGTCTTCTTGCAAGCACCTGCAGTGTGAAATATGCATACAGCAGTGCCGTCAATCTCCCATCAAACGGACTTCGCTGAGTTGCGTATCTCGGTTCTCTCCTTCTTTGATAAAAAGAGATAATAATAAATAAATACAACAAGGTTATCTGTGTGTATGATCAAGGATATAGTATGTATTCTTTGTTTTGTTCTCCTTGGCATGCTGATAGTCTCGCCAAACGCGTGCAGTGCCTGCCCGGGAGGGCGGGCACTGCACGCGTTATACGGCTTTTATTTCTCGATCGTCCTGTTTGTTTATTCCTTCTGCATGCCGTGCCACGAGCGTTCGTGCCTCCCGAGACGATGAGCTTCGCGTGCGACCTATCGTCGGCTTGTTTGTTTGCTATTGTTCGCGTCGCACAAAAGTTTGCTGGCGTCCGTGTTTACATGCACGTCCACAGGATAACGAGTCGCTCTTGCAATTGTCGGCTACAGGGACAATCGACTGAATGTCGCTCACTTCAGGTCAATAGGCGTCGAGATCGGAACCTAAAAGGTGGAATTACGCGCGCCGTAGTTATGGCGGCATTGTTATGATTCTCTGCGGGTCCGTTATCGTGCACTCGTCACCTTTGCCCGTTTGGACGGAGCCCATGCCGGTGGCTATCGCTTATCGAGATGGCGACCGAAGGCACCCTGGACATGGGCAAGCTCGGGTTTGTGTTTGCTGAGCATTGTTCTTTCAGGCGCGAGTGAGCAACGGGAAAGAAATGACATATAGCAGGAGACCGAAAAGTGCCAACTGTAAACTTTTTTTTCTTATTTTTTTAAAGCTACGGTTGCAAACACAGAGCAAAGAAGTCTTTTAATACACTACGCTGTTAAATCGTGACATACCTCCATTTCACCATGACAAATGTGTCTCGAAGAAGCCCATTTTAAATAAAAAATAGCGTAAAAGATGTATCGCCAGCACAATCAAGCCCTTTCTTTTTGATATACTGGGTCGAGATTTTGCAGCGATGCCTTATGGCTTATTCTATACTACTCTTATCATCCACCGCTCACGGCCGGCTGATCCCGTTGATAACGCGAGCCGACTGTCGCTCTGGCCACTGACAAAGCGCGATAAGCGCGAAAAGGCACTATTACCGGAAAGGCAACGCTACAAGATACCGGCCCAGAACGCTCGCGCCAGTCCCTGTACTGTTTGGTCTCTGCCCTTGCTCAGAGTTTCGAATTGCGAAGAGCATGGCTCGCATGGCTGTGCATCCTCATTTTATTCCTAAACTGTTCGTGCGCTCGCCCAGGTGGTCGTTGGTGCATGGTCCCGTTTGTCTAACTTAAGACTTGCCACGGCTCAAGGAGATTTCTTGCACAAAGCCTTAACGGCTTGGCGAGCTTCTTTATTGGCACCCTCGCCGAGCGCGAGGAATGGCAGCGCACAAAAGTGCCAACTCGGGAGCTTTGAGTCCATGAGGAATGACATAGCCGCTAGCCATCATTCTTTAGGTTATACCTGACTCGGTTCACATTGGACAACAGCTTTGATTTTTCACAACTTTGATTTTTCATTTTCATCGTGGACATGTTAAGGCTCTCAGTGCGGAATTTCAACTTCTGCAGCAGGGACTCAACCATTGGGTGCAGGAGCGACTGAGAGAAGTCAATTAAAAAAAAAAAAACCTGCTGGCGTAAGTCATGCACGACATATGATGCAGGTTAGTTTTAAATGCGAAGCATTTCTTGCCGGCGGCTCTGTCCGTCCCTCCCGCGTCCCACACCCCCACAGCGCATGCGCGTCCCCTCCCCCTATCTCCTCTCCTACGCTGCCCGGTTTCTCTCCTCTAGAAATCCTCTACGGAGCGGCGCCCGCGTGCCACACCCCTACAGCGCATGCGCGTCCCCTCTCCTCTCTCTCTCCTCTCCTACGCTCTCCCCTTTCTCTCCTCTAGGAATCCGGAGCGGCGCGCACGACAGGTGGCGCGACAGCTGCATACTCCGCTGGGGGCGCCACGGTAGTTCCGCGGTATTAAAATGACGGAGCGCGCGCGCCTCATTCTCTCTCCTGTGCAGCG
This sequence comes from Dermacentor silvarum, assembly GCF_013339745.2. Taxonomy (NCBI): domain Eukaryota; kingdom Metazoa; phylum Arthropoda; class Arachnida; order Ixodida; family Ixodidae; genus Dermacentor; species Dermacentor silvarum. The sequence goes on along the minus strand of NC_051154.1, from coordinate 42,894,262 downwards.
CCGCGATGAGCGCTCGGGCCACTGCCGCGAAACAATCTCCCGCTCAAGCTAACCATCTCCCCGCTGCTTCGCATCCACACATGGTTCCCTTTAGCGGGAGATGGAGTAATATTTTTTTATTAATATTGGATCCGCAGGCTCTTAAAAGGCTTTCAGACAGCACATAAAAAAGAAAAACTTGCGGTCTGGCTCATAATAACGTATACAAAGTGGGCTCTGAAGTGGCCCAAATAAATATTTGAATGATATCACATTACACGTGAAATGTTGTCGACACCATTTGTTCGTAAAGTTCCATAAAAGTAAAATTCGTTTTTAACATGAAAAAAAAATATCAAGGGAACAATCACAGTATACTACTTTGGCATTGACGTGGAGTTTAGTTGGTCACAGCACTATAGTGCACTCTGACCAACTTACTTATTTCCTTTTGATGAATCTTCTCGTGCACAGATTGTTGATTCATTTATTTTCATTTATTTAATGACACATTCATCGCCCTTCAGTTGTTAAACAGTGGAAGCCATAAGTCGCGTTGGAATTCGCGCGATACCGAAGATTCAGGCGAGCAGTATTTTATCACCTTCAAGTAGCGAGGAGACTCTTCAGCACCTTCTCTGTGACTGTCCTCGCTACAATTTACAGAGACGATCGCTCGTACACGCGATAGCGCGTTTTGACCAAAGACCTCTAACAGAGGAACTTATTTTAGAATGCCGACATCACAATCCATCGCAGCGGAGGGCGACGAGGGCACTGTTGCAGTTTTCAAGGGCAACAGCTAGACTTGGACAAGCGGCTGTAGCCTGGACAGATGTTTATGGTGCTGCAAGTGCTACTGTGCTGTGCCACCTGTGACCGATTGTGATTGTGTCTGTGCTTCTTACTTTCTTTATCTATACTTTGCTGTCCTTTTACCTCCCCCTCCCCTCTCTCCCCAGCATAGGGTAGCAAACCGGATCTTCCCGTCTGGTTAACCTCCCTGCCTTTCCCCTTTCTTCTGTCTCTCTCTCTCCAAGACAGCGCTTGTTATTTCTTAGCCCGCGGATAATAAAGGTGGCGTGGCAAGTTGGCAACCACTGCAGGCACATTATATATTGAGCAGTGTGAGCATAGACTGACGGGTGCCTCGAAAAACTATTTTAAAAAAGTGAGTGAGTCAGATAAATGCTCTGCGTCGACATAAGTAAGCCAGTCCTGCGCTCGCCGTAGTGCGGCACTGACCGCGTCCATGGATTTGAAAACCATGAAAAGGGACGGAGACGCAATGGAAGGCACTTTGCATTAGCTGCCCATAAGCCTCACCCCAAGACTTCCAATATAGACCAATGAACGCCATCTACTCGATACGTGCGTGTTATTCATTCCCGCATGTTTGTACGACGGGTTCGCATTTTTTAGATTAACCATAATTTAAAAAAAACATTACCTGTAGTAGATAGCGCAATATTAGTCCTTGAGCTTAATTACTAGATGATGCGGACGTTATTTGTGTGAGAAATCAAAATCTACAATCGACTAGTGAACAATTTTACTTTACGGTATATATTGCAATTTACGAATCGGTGACCTCGCATCGCGATACCACTTGGAACGAATTCTGAGGATGAGACTAGTTTCGAAATATGCACTCCCAAAGTGCGCGACGAACAACATTGGCTTGTCGAGTCATTTTTGTGCTTCATTGCATAAGAAGGCGTTTTGTTCTAAAAGGCAAGTAGAACAACAGTACATTTCACAGCGTAAGCTGTTATGGGCTCATTCCAATAGCCGTTTCGGTTCGCGATGGTGTCCGCCGCCGCTGCCGCCGCCGACGGCGTCCGTCGAACGTAACCGCTATCGCTGGAAATGCGAAAAAAGTACCCGGTTCCCGCCGGGATAGAACCCGCGCCCGCTGCGTGGGAGCCAGATACTCTACCACTGAGCCACGCAAGCGCTTGCTATCGGGCGCCGGAAAAATGCCATTTAAAACAGGCGCAGACGATCCGAGCCTCCGCCAGTATGGTGGCGCCATCTAGTTAAGGCGCCTGCAAACGCATCGTGCGCAGGCGCAGACGACGAGATGCCTATCAGACGAGGCGCGCAATAAAAAAAAAACGCGATCCCCAGCCACCGCCAGTATGGTGGCGCCATCTAGTTAAGATGCCTGCAAACGCAGCGTGCCCGACATGTAAGTTGCAGTTGTACGGCTTGATCGGGCTCAGCAGACTGCTGTGCAGAGAGCATTACCAGCCGCAGCTCGCCGTCGACGCCTGGCGGACAGTTCAGATCGTTCTCGTCCAAACGAGGTGAACAGACTGCCGCGAAGACCCTGTTGTGCGTGGTGCCCAAATTGGAGCTACTCTTGAGCCGCTCCACCAGCTTACGCTGTGACTGTGCTGCGTGTGCCGCGCAGGCCTGTGACTTTTTTACCTGAAGTTTGAGGGCATATAATTGAAAACTGATGTCATCCTCAGAATTTGCTCTATGTGCACATGCCTTGTAAGGTGACCGGCTGCAATTCGTAAATGGCAATGTTTGCGGTAAAGTAGTTGTGGCAACTTAATTAGTGACATTTTGTTAATTAATTATGCGTGTCAATTTATTTGGGAAGTGAAGCCACCTCTTCCAACAATCCACTTCAAGGATTAGAATTAGAATGCAAGGACTAGAACTGAATATTGCCACAGGCCATTTTTCAGAATTTTGTTTAGTCTTCAGTCTAAAAAGAAAAAGAAATAACGAGAACAGAACACACGCACGCACAACTGGTAATTGGTCCGTTTCTTACGCTAACTGCCATTTTGACTGAAGAATTTACTTAGTCGCCGAGGAAGACATGAGTTCAACGACAGACGTTAAATAGTTAATCAAGTCGTGAAAACAATTGCTAATTGTTTTTCGCTTTTTTTTCTTGAATACGGCTGCTCGGCATACAGAGAACCGTACTTCCTTTTATAGTATACATGTATATAGAGTTTTCTATCAGAGTCGCAAAATAGATGGGAAACTTATTAATAAGGTATGGACATATGCAATAAAAGGAGTGACATATGTGGGCCGATCAAAATGAGATAGAAATCATGCGCCCAGCAGCGCGCTATGCAGTGAAGGTGAAGTACCAGTGTTGTACACGTTCCTTTAGAACAGGAACGAAAGCTCGTTCCTCGTTCCTTCCCAATCTTGGAACGAGTTCCCGTTACAAGTTACTTTAATGCGAAAGGAACGCGTTCCAGTTACACTTCTAACATTGGAACGTGTCGTTACATTAACGTTTCATTTGATTTTTTAAAATTAAAATATGGTTGTACTTAGATTTAGGTGCACGTTAAAGAACCCCAGGTGGTCCATATTTCCGGAGTCCCCCCACTACGGCGTGCCTCATAATCAGATCGCGGTTTTGGTACGTAAAACCCAATAATTTAAAATTAAAATATGGTGTCGGATAATCCTGCGGCGAAATAAAGGGAGCAATTTAAAACTCGCATCGAACTACGTATATTATACGAATTTGAACATGGCCGGCGGCAGATAATCTGGAGATAAAAAGAATCCAAAGAAACGCTCCTAGACGAATTTTTGTCAGGCAGCACCGGACATACTCCAGACATGTCTAACTGCAACTTTGGTGCTCGTCTATTACAAGTGAAACACATACGGCACTTTCCACTTCTGTCTTCAAATGCGCAGTCAGGATACTGCGCTTCAGATCTGCAAATAGAAAGTTACTCACATGCACCAATTTCCTCCTGAGACCCGGACACAACAACGGGACATAATCGCTCTTCAAGGTGGTTTTTATTGCCTACTGTTATGTCGTGAACTTGAAAAACATTTTTTTTTTAAATTTGGATACCACGGTTAGATGCCAAAAGCTCCGTCTCCATGTACGTGAAAGAAATGACTATCTCCATCATCTCCTCATGTTAGCTGTGGTAAAAAAACTGCATTTCATTTTTTAAACCCTGAGATGAAGATGGAACTACGTGTAGTACATTGCCATGTTGCTGCCGCGTCCGGTATTTTCACGCAATATCGGTGACTTCGAAACAGGCCTCGAAGTCTTTCGGCCGTTTGGGACGACACAGAGGTCTAGACCAATTTATTGTCGAATTTCTCGAAAGCGGATATCATTTCTCTCCATGTTTCTCTCCAAAGATATTGTTTCTCTCCATGATCAAACCAGTTTATGTTGTAGTTTAAATAATATTCTTGCATGGTGCAGGTGCTGGGGAATGACACTAAACACAGATGAAAGCGTACTACTGCGAATGACACATAAGAAATCACCCCTGCCTTATACATATAAGTTAGGTCCATCACCTTTTCATGAAGTCACTAGCTATAAATACATAGGAGTGACCCTTAACAATACACTATCATGGAATGATCACATAAGTAGCACTTGTGCTTCAGCCTTCAGAAAACTATGCCTGTTGAGACACAAATTTAAGAAAACCCCATCTAACGTTAAAATGCTATGCTACAACTCCCTAATTAGACCTAAGCTGGAATATGCTTGCATAGTTTGGGATCCGTACACAAAAACTAATATCAATAGTCTTGAGAGAATTCAGAGAAAAGCGGTCAGATTTATATTTAATAACAAATTTTCCAGATGTGATTCCCCCACCGAACTTATGGAAATTAACAACATTGAACCACTCGAACTTAGAGGAAGAAACAGAGACTTGAATTCCTTAAACTACTTCACACCAAAAATTTATCCCTAGACCCATCTGAACATTTATCGCAGTTATCGACCAGAACTACACGTCACCGCAGATATGATGCATTAACCCCTTACTTTGCAAGAACAAACACATACAAGTTTTCTTTTTTTCCGCGAACTGTAACCGAATGGAATTGTATGATTGAATCCACTTCCTAATCTTGTAGTTTCATGGTTCTGTTTGCTTTGTCAATCTGATTTTCATTGTATGTACCATATGTCGCCCTCTCTGCTTGGGCCACGTGTCCGCAATATTTAATAAATAAATAAATAAATAAATAAATAAATAAATAAATAAATAAATAAATAAATAAATAAATAAATAAATAAATAAATAAATAAATAAATAAATAAACCACTTTTTTACAGTTACACAAGCACCGCACTTCACACCCAGAGTGAATATTTTGCATAATCACTTTCGCGTGAATTTCGAAAAAAAAAAGTTGAAGGTAATGTGCAATGAATTGCACAAGGGGTCTCGGGAGGATATAATTAAATTTATTGCACAAGAAAGCGCATCGAAAGGAACAATACATAGACGTTTAATGAATGCTGATTCAATATTGCAGTATGAGTGGAAAAAGAAATGTCCAGAATAGATATTTGCTATTTAGTAAAGGCCCTTGTTTGAACTCGGCAAGAGTTACATCTCGATGGGTCGCGGGATCGAATCCCGGCCACGGCGGCCGCATTTCGATGGGGGCGAAATGCGAAAACACCCGTGTACTTAGATTTAGGTGCACGTTAAAGAACCCCAGGTGGTCCAAATTTGCGGAGTCCCCCACTACGGCGTACCTCATAATCAGATCGTGGTTTTGGCACGTAAAACCCCATAATTTAATTTAATTAAGTTACATCTCGATGTTAGTGTCCGACAGGCCGGCATGGAGGAAGCAAACTACAGGAGGGAGCGTCACGTGACAATCTTGAAGCCTAGTCATAAAAAATATAACGGAGAACTCGCGAAAGAAAATGCACCATAGTCACGTGACAGGCAAGCGGTAGTTCTTTGCGCCTCACGCGGTCGCCCATCCGCCCTGCATGATGTGCTGCGTATACGTGCGTGCGTCTGTTCAGTGCCGTGGAACGTTTACAGAAGGAACGCCGTTCCCTCTGCCGTTCCTTCGTAAAATAACGAGTTACCGTTACAGTTCCACCGACCCTTAAAGGAACGGTGGCGTTCTTCCGTTCCTCCCAAAAGGAACTAGTTCCAGGAACGCCACTTGGAACCCGTATAACACTGTGAAGTACGTATCAATGCCAAACAACGCAGTGAACGCTGACTTCAAGATTCTTTGCTTAATTGTCCTCGCTTGAAACAAATATACACGAAGAAAACTGCCCGTATTAAGTGTCAACAAAATGTCCTTGAAATCACCATCAGCAATATGTTTCTTTGCTATCATGCGTAATTCACGATCAAGTTAGCAGGTTTCCTTAGTTTCGTGTTTCTTCCTCAAGAAGGTTTTATGTTTATTGGCTCTAGAATATTTCTAACAGTTGGTTATTGCATCAAGAAAGCATGCGACACTGTTGCGGTGTTCGCAAAATAATAATCAGTTAAAAAATATCCAGTATATATACTGCCATTTGTTCTATTTCTTGGCCGCCAGGAACAATGGAAAAATAATGCAATAAAGTTCTTGGAATGACATCGAATGTTAGAAAGTTGTGTTTATACAGTGCAGTCCCGGCGCAAAAAAAATTATTGAAGTGAAATTTTTGTGCAGCACTTATTTTCGATGTTGAAGGAAAAACACACAGGGTGTTAATAAAGTTGACATTTTTTCCGGACATAATATGTTGAAAGAAAACTTTTCATATCAAAGTAAACAACCATGATGTTTTCTTCTCCTTTATTTTTCTTCTTTTTTTAAAAATCCCGGAGAGTTGACAAAACACCTCGTACCTTTGATGGGATGAAACATAGAATGTGTGACCTGTTTGTGTCTGTAGACACAGAAGGCCCCTTAAAAAAGAGAGAAAAAAAGAAAAAGAACAATTAACGTGCTTGCACTTACAGTCCACGTGATACTGCTAGAATAGCAGCACGGCAAGCGCTCATGCGCTCGCATTGGCGTAAAGAAGTGTCGTTAACAAACACGCTTCTCTTTTTAAGCTCTTCGGGCTTATTTAAGTGCTGTTATTGGTTTAAATTTAACATGCTTGTACGACGGCACGCAGCTGCAATAAAACGCGGTCGCTTTAAAGAGAGAGAAAAAGTAAGACAGAAAGAAAGGCAGAAGTATTTGATGCTGGCAACGAAAACAGCAGAGGTGGCTGAGGGCTTCCGCAAAGCTCTACGCTCTGTCTTAACTTCTCGGTGCCGTGTAGCGGAAGCTACGGACCGCATATAGCAACAACATGAACGGCAGCCAGAAAGGCTCCTCCATAATACTCCCGTGCATGACGCCAGCCGAAAGTAATGGTCACGGAACGATTAGCAGCATCACGTCGGAGCAAGCCCCGTTTTTCGCTATGCTGACATGAACTGTGACTTTCGCTACACCGAACGGAGTTGGTGAGACGAAGTGCACAGTATGCAACCGCGCTCTTGCAGCGCCCGATGTAAGTACGTGCCTGCTATAGCAGTGCTGTTGTCATCGTGAGTTGTCTTCGGTGCTACTCGCAGAATGCCGCTGTCTCCCAATGACGGGCTGCCGGAACCCGGGGCTGCCGCGCGCCCTGTTGTACGGCTTCAACGCGCTCTGGTGTCTGCTGGTCGTGGCGTCCGTGGGCCTCGGCTCGGCGTTGCACCAGGGCTACTACTTCATCAGCATCGGCTGCGTCGTGCTCATCGTGGCCACTTGCGGCGCCTACAACATCTACCGGACGTGCAGCGAGCAGAGCTATGAGCAGGCGATGGACGTGCTGGCGGGCCCGGAGGTCACTTGCTACGGCCCACCGCCGTCCTACGAGGAGGCCATGATTGGACAGACCGACGAGCCGCCCGATTACGCGGAAGTGGTGCGCATGCTCTGCCTGGCGAAGCAGCCGCTGCAGAACAGCACCGCGGAGTCGCAGCAACTGCTCCCGTGCGAGATGAACTCGTGCGCTGTCCAAGGCGAGAAGTAGGGGTGCGGAAGGTGAACTGCAGTGTCTGACTCGGTGCGCGTGTACTTAGGCGTGTGGCCCTCGACGGAGTTGGCTCCATCCTCGAAAACACGCATTCGGCGAGCGATGAAAAGGCTGAGCCGTGCGCAACGTTGGCCGTTGAAAAAAATGGGCTTCTCGGAAGGGGGCGGTGGGCGAACACAACGGATACCCACAGAAGGAACACGAAGGACAAAGGGCACCGAACAGATCCATACACATTCTATGTGCTCCATGTGTGTTTTTATTTGCTTGTTTACTTGGAAGCAATCGCGCAACGCAACCAAGAGCATTTCATGTCTTCGCTCCCCCCCCTTTTTAAGTACACGAACTTCAGCAGCATTTAATTAAGTCGAAGGACGAGTTTCACCCGTCCATCAGCCGCTCCCCTAATTTTAGGACTTAAATGCGCCACTTTGCTTTCGCGGATGAAGTCAGCTCATCTTCATCATTCAGAACGTAACGATCAGTTCACAAGGGTAGTGAACTTTGCAGCTGTTGGGTCAACAACGTAATGTCACGTTGCCGTGACACGCCTGAGAGATCGTAAAAAAGCTCGTCGGCTAACTTCCACTTCCTTGCCTTTCCAAAACGGAGTACAAGTACAAAACAGAGTCTTCGACGTTGTGTGTAAATATGGATATGTTGCGGATTCTCGAGTCATCGAGCAAGTGGCAGTAACGTCCATTCGTCGTTGTCAGATGGTGATAGTGCCAAAGGGCAGTTGTAAAGGTACTGTACCTCGCGAGAAGTCTCTTGATTCTAGCACTTGCATCGTAAGAGTTGCAGTGTTCCATGTGTGACTGTTCAAAACGGCATGCCTAAGGTAGTGCAATAACAAACACATATTTTAGAGTCAGTGGGTTTTGATTACACGCGTGCATAGTGTGTTTGTTGCTCGCCAATAGCTTGTCAATAACTCTTAAGTATAGTCCGATTGCAAGCTTGTTGTGCCATGGAACTGGAGGTGCTCCGTGATAGACGTTAGTCGGTGGTTGGTATTCATGAGCAACGACGAAGTAGCACGTAGCAATGTTCAATACACGCATGATAAGAGTGCCAACCGGCTAAAATGTCTTTTCAAGTTACATAACAACCCCTATAATTAATGGACGCCCCGAACTGACATGTATTGCGGAGAATGTAACCGATAATTCTACTCGTGTGCGAGGAATCAACCTTTCTGCTCTCAACAATCCGCCATTTCGCTTCTTCCGTCCCCTCCGAGGTCCCTTCCAAACAACCACGCAGAGCCAGAATGTGAAATTTGCCCGCATTCCGGCAAATGCACATTTTGAACCGGAACTTTCTTGGGCCAATCGATAAAGCAGCGTTCAAAGCAACCGACCGTTTGTTGGCGTTCCTGCTTCGGCCCCTGGCCATGGTCGCATTCGTGGTTGGTGACGTGTATAAAGAAAGAGAAAAAAAAAAAGAAGGGAGAGAGAGAAAGCGGACGGTTGACGCCTCTTTCAGGGCAACCAGGAAAATCACGCTTGGATGGGAATACAGAAGCCAAGAAGTGGCATTGCGAGCCCTTGTGAGAATTAAATTTCTTTTTTCTGTAGCCTACCTTGCACTCACTCGTTAGCACTCAACTATAGCGCGGAGATACGCTTCTATGGCCTGCATTTCCAGATAGGAATAAAGAAAAAAAAAGAAAGAACAGTAATCTTTGAGGCAGGTATTTAGCCAGCGTGAAGGTCTGACACCGATTATTCTACCATATTTGAAACGGACTGGTATATGTATAAAATCCGCAGATTTCCGCGAAAACTGCCGGGCTGCGTCCGTGAGGACGTTTCCGACTCGTGATTCTGCTGAATCCAGGATCTGCTGCGTGGTCCGATTAACCTGCTCAGTTCTTGTAATCCAAAGAAGGAATTCGCGGCTATTTAACAAACATCCAGGCAGTTTTAGTGTCTTTACCTCGACTTGCGGTTTCAGCTTCTGTAGCCGCTAGACAGTGGGCTGGTTCAGCGTCTGGCGCAGATGGCGTGTTTTATGTACGACCACGCTTCGCGTTCTGTGTTTTTCAAACGTTGCTAGCATCTTCATGGGTTGGTACTTCAGGCTGATTTGCGTCCAACCGTTGCGGTGCCCCGCATGCTCCTGAGAAGTTCTCAAGTACATTTGTGAATGACTGGCAGGTTATTTCGTGGGACTGCATGCTTCCTCGCTTCATTGTGAACTGGGATTGTGTAAAAGCTGGAGAATACCATGAAATATCTCCGTATAATTGTTATCGAAGCGGAGTAGTTTGGGATTTCGCCGAGTGGCTGATATGCGATGTGCTGTCACTAGCCATTTACAGTGACTGCACTGCTTGAGTGGATTAAATCTTTCATCTTTCGAACAAGACACTTCTCCAGTGCCCGCATGTTCAATTCGCATTACGGGCGTCAGTAAAACATTCGCAAAGCCGCTTGAAAAAGCCCTTATCATGTTGTTTAATAAATGAGATCCTGGAAACATTTCGGCAGCCCGACAAGCTGGCTATCCCAAACATCAAAATTATACCCCATCGGCTAAGAAATGCTAAAAAAAAGTCACAAACAAAAGTCTTTCACATGCATCTCATTTACAAAATCATAATTTCTGGTGCGTTTGCATAATCATGCTAGCTTTCACAGTGCTGTGAGCGCTAATCACTCACGTCATGCAGATAATGAATGATATAACTAAGTAAAGCGAGCATTGCGCTAGCTTTTTGTTCTCTATAGGTTACAATGCACGTAAGTTTTTGGCGAATATTGAGTTACCTGAAGTAGATGCGCCGTTACCTGAAATATATAGTCAGGCAATCGTGGTACACACACGTATTGTTTATTATTTTCTTTTTTGAATAACTTAATCAGTTATTCAACTGCAATACTCTCTTTGTCATTGGAATGTACAGTCCTGTTTTGTAAATAAAAATAAAATAAATGGTGACTCCATGAACATGCTCGGTTTCTCAGTTCGTCTATGAATTCGTTTCAAGTGTAACAAACTTATTATGCATGAACAATTTTCTCGTAAATCGAGAGTAACACTGTAGCTCACATTGTAGCCAACGTTTTTTATGCATTTTTTTTCTAACAACCCAATGTGATCGCAACTTGAATAAATGCTCAAGTAAACACCAGAATTTCATTTTCATTTTAACGCTGCAGGTCTCAGAGAACAGGGACCACAGTAAAATGGGGTAGGTATAGAAGTCGGCGGCGTGGACCCGCCCACTTACCCCCTTATTATGATCCCTTATTTCCCTTGCTTCAGACCCTATGGGAACTCACTTCTGTATATAAACAAGCAACCGAACGAACAAATAAACATTCAGCACTGTACGATGAAGTAACCCTGTAAAGCTGTTTCCTCTGCAAATATGGCCCTGCTGGGAACATGTACTTTGTATACATTCCGGATATACCTGTAGAAAAAGTAGGCAGCATAGCTGCATACGTATATAGGACAATTTCTTGATTATATTGGTCGAAGACAGCGTGCAGAGAGGAACAGCTATGATCTAATAATGGCACAGTGAAGGTCCAATACCGTTGAGAGAGTGGGCGATACTTGCGTCCTAAAAACCTGAGTACCTCTTTTTTTTTTCGGTGAGAAACGTTACACTGGAACATTTCTCCAACGAATTCGAAAGGGATTACGCCATTATCGTACCTGCGTCTGAAATATTGTATAGTTCTGGTGAAAAGTGATTTAGATATAGGCCCTGAAGCGATATATTTTCTTTACATGAGAATGAGGTAAGGTGATGACATATTGACGGGGTACAAGTTGCTTCTCGTTGCAAGATTAAAAGAAAACTGGCCACTATATAGCAGCATACCGCTGTGAAATCTTGGGACATGATGCGCAGTGGTAAAAGAAAGGACAAAGGGCAAATACACGCAGGAAGGTTAGGCCAGGCTGCTACCCTGCACGGGTGGAGTGGAAGGAGGTGTTCAAATGACGAGTCTTAAGTACCAGTTAGAACAACACGTATTACACGCGATAGTGGTTGTGTAACAGGTTTTTATTTCAGCTGTATAATTACAAATAGACTCACATTTGATGACCGGTGGCACGTTAAATATGAATAGAAACTGTGGCTGTGCGAAAATGCGTGGGTACCATGCCATTGGCTTATGATTAATTATTCGCGGCGTATCTGAGAGGAGCAATGCTAAGGGACGCGCAAGCACTACAGGTTTTCATTTTATTTTTCTGTATGAGGTCGGCATGCGTGCTTTTTGACGTTGTTAATGTGATGCGGACGTAACGCAAGTCGTCACGTGACCTACTTAAAAAAAAGAAAGAAAAAGAATAGCTTTACACAGACCACACAATTTGAAGCCGAGTTCAAGTGGGAAAGACAATATTTTTAACCACTCGTCGCAGACCAGTCATAGATGCCAAGCACAATAATTTTACGACGAAGGCAATGAATCGCAAAAATACACAGTTTGCAAGCCGGTATGAAATTATGGGTGGTAGGAAATACAGTTTTATTTTCTGGCGACTTCTTTCTGCCAGGGAAGGATGATGATGGTGATGCGGCCTACCCCAAGGAAATTGGATGAAGCACCCCCAATAGCTGTCGCTGAAATAAGAACTCAGCACTATTTTGTGTTTTGGTTGACCCGGCTTATAACACGAACAGTAGCTGGAGAAGATTCCACGTGATGTTTTCGAAAAAGCTCGGACCGACATTACGTTTGTGCACTTCTTGCTATCTCAGGCGCAGTCGAGTTGCTGTAGCACAAAAATCTGTGCTTGTTCGTGGAATACAAAACATGTGCGTTCTGCAACGCGTTCTTGGCTAATGTAAACGTATCTGAAGCACCAAGCAATAGTGTACAATACACATACGCCGTGCGTGTTACAGATAGGAAGTAACATGTAGCTATCACACCACACTTACAGTGTCAATGAATTTTCTACAGAAAAGCGTAAGGATTGCGCTCAATGACTTCTACAATAGAAACAGACACCATGAATGAGCTTTCGAGATACACTTCTTGCCAGTGAAGATAGAGCTACTGTTTTACGTTGAAGACTGTTCAGAAACAAACGCCACGATGTCGCGAAGAGGCAAAGGGCATTGGTCAAGGATTGGCTGTGAAGGACAGACGGTCGCTTTCACTCCATAAAAGAGACGGCGTTGGCGTAACCTCTGTGGGACTGCTGCCGCGGCTTCTCGGGGTCAAGTTGCTGCGGTATGCCACTTTCGGCCCAGGCAGCGGAGCCACGCCTGACGTCGGTGGCCTGCTGCGCCAGCAGCGAGTAGACGACGCTCGGGAATGAGTCGCTTGAGCTGCGCTCGGGCACCGAGTGTCGGCTAATGACCCAGGTGGCCACGAGAGCCGTGGCGCAGAGAAGCAGCACGGCCGGCAAGATGAGCACCGAGCCCACGAGCCAGCTGGTGGCGGCCGACACGGCAACGCCCGACGCCATCATGAGCACTGTCAGGAACAGCATGAACGTCACGATCACGTTCAGGAACGATACGCGGATGGTGCCGCCGTCGTGCCGAAGCTCCAAATGGCTCGTCGAGAACCTGGGCATGGCATTGCATCTCGTACGGACATCGTATCGCAGAGAGCACGCTCACTGTACGCAACGACGGACAGTGAAGAGCGCATGTTGCTTTCGAACTGTCTTCGTCCGCTTCCGCTAATTTGCCCACTAAGCAAGGCAGCAAGCGGTGTATTAAATGACACGACGCTCGGGTTACATTCTTTGAATGTATTTTCGGGTTTACGGGCACTCAAACGGCTCCGACAAGACCCGGTAAAAGGGGAAAAAAACAAGCCATTGTGTGTACTATCGATTTGCTGGTTCGAAGCAGTTGCAACTGGCCCCGAGTGCAGATACGGGTACTCGGCAGAATTACGGTGTAGCGTACGCAGCCTGTTGCCGCTTACTGCGAATAAGTATTTGGTTCAGACATGCTGTAAACAGTTGCGCATGGACTAAATTCCCGCCCTTGCAGTGTGTTCTTCCGAAAATAAAAATCAAATTCGTTATCTTCCCTTAGTGTGGATTACGTACCTGTCTTGCAGTTCCTCATGAGCAGACGCTTGTTGCCGGTTTGCTTTGACCATGTGGAAGGAGCTCGGCTTTTGGACGCGATATCATCAAACACTTGAGTTGACGTCATGCTTGTATTATTCTGCAAGAAAAACCTTTGTGAGATCTCTTGTCTCCAAGTAACAATAAAGGAAATATTACTGTCGCTCCATCGTCTATAGAGAAGCGAGCTGTGAGCAGCAATTTAGAGGATAACGTTTTTGCAGATGATGCCACGCAACGCAATTTCTGCTGTGGGGCGGGAAATAACAGAACACATATTCGATATGCCACGGATTCTCGAGCAACGCACATTTCGCCAATAAACGAAGCGGTAAAACAGAGCAGTGAAAATCTGCATCAACCATCTGGTATGATGCTGTGCTCCTTGTTCCGCTTGATGCTGTACCAACGGGTGGCTAACTAGCCCCATAACTCCCATTTTTGTGAAAAAATTATGTACCGTAAACAGTGCGAGATAACCTCTTGCTTACAACGACATTGAGTCCCAGTCAACGCAGATGATTCAGCAGTACCCGTGAATGCAGGTAGTAGGGAACCATTTTTACCGGGAGCATCTATGTTGATGGCGATGATGCAGCCTTTTCCAAGCAGCGCGCATTCACTGAGACAAATAAGCAAAAAGCTTCGTGTTGGGGAAAAGAAATGAACGAGGTATTTATAAAACTTAAGCCAGCATACACACAAATTACTCGCTTAATTTTTTCTTCGTTTCTTTTTACGTGTAGTATTCAGCCATAGCCAGAGAATAGGGGATAATAATTTCTGAGCGTGCCAGAAGAAGATGAGGAGCAAATAAGCAGCAGGTTGGCGAGGCGCCCTAGGTTGGTCGATGTTATGACCGCTTGTGGCGAATTAATGAACGCTTCGTTTCGTGCGTGTGTGTTTGTGCATACTGCGAACCTCTTTTCTTCTAATATTTCAGTATTCTTTCCTTCCACAGTGCAGGGTAGCCAACCGGTTCAGCCTGGTTAACCTCCCTTATCACTTTTCTCTGAAGGATGTAGAAAGAGCAACAGCTGACACAACGGATTCACAACGGAAGACACAACGAATTCCCTTTTTGTATGCATGGGTCAGCTGTTGCGATTTAATAGTTCTTCAAAATATGATTCGCTTCAAGACCAGAAAGTTTTCTCTCTCTCTCTTTTTTATGTACGTGGTTACTTGTTCCGTGAAAAGGCATCCGTCATCAAAAATGATTTTCCTGCTGGAATGCTGGTATATTGTGTCGGTAAGTCTATGCAGCGAAAAGATTGCGGGACCGCCGCAAGATGCCGCCCTTCCGCATCCTATATGGAGATTAATCAAAGTGCTGTGAGAAAGTTACCATTGGGTGCTCATGAAAAAATCGTCGGTCCTTGCACTCCGTGAAGATGAATGATAAGCGAAGCTTATCACCATCACAACAAATGGCGGGTATACGTACCCGTTCACAGTGCTGAACGCAGGCAGTTTTCCCTTGATTAAAGATTGCTTACACGTAACGCAAACTCTAAATTGAATAAGGTCGTATCCACTAGTAGCGTAATGTTCATTCAACACTTCCAAGGCATTGTGTCGCTGTTCGTCGAAGTGGATCACACTGATGAGGGACAAGTTGTTGTCGAACCACAAACGCTTGCGTTTGATGTCTCGAGTTTGCTTAGTGTCGTGGTTAGCAGAATCGGCCCGCCATTGCCCCTTGCGATTCTTCGAAATTAAATTGCTTCAAAATTAAATCTGTCCGTTACGTAAGACAATGAATGGCTCATACCCTCTTAAGCAATGGCTCATACTCCCGTAAACGCGGCCTTCCCATTACGACGACCGAAGAGAAGTGAAATTCCACGCTGGAATGATGAGCGGCAACGGAGCCAGCTGTGGAAGACAACGACGCTCGAGCCATTGCTGATGATGATTGTTTCTGCAATCAGACACGGACGTTCAGGCTAGACATAAACAAGCTTCGCTTCTAAAAATTCAGAGCCCTTCCCCTGTCGAGAAAATGGGGGTAAGCGAAGCTTGTGACAAGACGACACTGTTGCAGGCGTTCCGCTTCGTTTGCCCTAAACTCAGGGTCGGCGGCTCTTAGCTGACGTTTCGCCTCAACATCGCGCTTCCCCCAACTCGAGGTCCGCGGCTCTTCGCTGACTGTTTCGCCAGGGCTTCGGAAGCCCTCACGCAAGAATCGGACGACAAGCTTAGCTTACCCCCATTTTCTCGACAGGGGAATTGCTGGTTATTTTGTCTCTTTGCGTCCCACGTGTGATAAGGATAGTTCGAGGGCGCGTTACAGGTCCCCGAGCCCACAGAGGTGTGTGCCATTGAGCTTGGACCCTTTCTGCACAATCACCAAGATTGGACCACACGACAGGGGTATGTCATTGTGCTTGGACCCTTTCTGCACTATCGTCAGGATCAGCCCACTTTTCAGCGTGACACCACCACCACTAACGCCGAAACTTACGAGCCTATAAAGCTTCGCTTAAAAACACAAATCAAACACCTTACAGGGAGACATGGGTTGGACGTGCTTCCAAGTGCGGGAGGCTCAGTGCGAAATCTGCTTCGTAAAGCGACTGAAGAATATGAACAGAAACAGATGAGTAGCTAGGTCATTTAGGTACCTGCAGAGATAAAAAAATATATAGTGAGGTTTCACTTCATGAACGCGGGTTACGCACAAGCGTATGGGTACTATATTCCCTTTTTGTGCATTGACCCACATTGTCGCAAGCCACCTAGCACGTTCTTCGGGAGTCTCCTGAGCACGCCTAGCCAGCGCCTTTTGCCGGTCTTGTTCAGCTCGTGCCCGGCACTTGGCGGCAGCTTCGGGGCCGGTCGACTCGCGCTTGGACAGCCGCTGCTTGCGTCACTGCTCCGTCCTTCTTGCTCGGTCGCTCGATCGCCAGACGAACCCGGTACATCCATAGGGCACACAGAGTCCGTAGCAATTGCGAGAGAAGGTGAACTCCGCCTACCCTCCGCCTCCGTGACGCTCCTTTCTCCTCCTCCCCTCCGCTGCGCGCTCCTCCGTACCTTCCCCGGTGTGCGCTCTACCACCGGCGCTCGCTTCCCTCAATCTCGCCGATTTCACAGACGGGGCATGTACGCTTGCGCGTAGAAAAGAAAAGCGGTGACTCGAAGTAATATTGCACCAATGTGGTAGAAAGCGTCAGAGAAAAGGATAAACCGCACAAAGGACAGGCGAAATGTGAAGGAAGCCAGCCGTGGAAACATATCGAACTACGCAGAATTAAATGAGATGGGAATAGTTTTATGGCATTTCAAAGGGCAGTGTCGTACTGTTTGAAGCCAGATCAGGGTGTCTGAGAACGCGGAGTTGTAAGAGAAAATATCCAGATCAAGTCAGTTCGTGAATAGCATGTGGAAGCGATGCAGTAATAGCCATTGAGCATGTTCAGTTAGAATCAGCACAGCATACGTCCAGCAATAAATGCGAAAAATAATGGAAACATGAAACGAAAGCAAACTTTGTATTTAGAATAATTTTTAGCCTAGTGTATAAATGTATTTAAATGGGAAGATATGCCATAAAGGTAAAAAAAAGAATGAGCTTGGTGGAATGTGTGCTATCAGCCTGTTTCAAAGGGGATGCTCTTCGTCATCACGGGTAGCACCAAAGCCTAGATTTCATGAACTTACATATTATCGTACTTTGCATCAGTACGAAGCGTCGTTTAGCTGCGTTCGACATCGGGTACCAATGAAGAGGATGAAACGTGCGCTGCTCTGGCACTCTATCCAAATAACGAGTGCACATAACGAATGCAAATAACGAGTCAAAGGTGCAGCAGCAGCCACAACAACGACGACAGTCAACGACAAACGTTTGCGCTGCGTCCTTTCTTGTCCCCATTAATTTCTGCTGGATGTTTAGCGTCCAAATATATGACAACTCGTCCAAAAGATCACAATGAACTGGGCGGCCACATTTAATTGATAGGAGCGCTGGCAGCAGCCGAGTGACCAGGCCAGCGGCTCCACGCAGGATTTTCAGACTAAATAATCACAGTTGTACAGGCGAAATAACATAGAGTTAATGCAGTATACTAACTCTGTGGCTTCGGCCGTTCGCAGCCAGCGAGCAGCCAGCGACCACAAGGCGCAAGCGTATCACGTTTCACTCGTGCTGTTCACTTGCTGAAGCGTGGCGCCATCGTGTGGCTCTGTCGGCACTCACACTGTTATCAGTGTTGAAATCAAATCTGAGATAACGGTTGCATAGCTGGAGTGGAGTCATGGAAACTCCGCTGAGATCGCGCGTTTCATTCTAGAGTATTGATGGGTCATTGGAGAGCTATACAGTATAGTATACAAACAAGTGAAGTTTAAATGTTGTCCAGCAACGTTGACTTCTTGTTATTTACGAGAAAATTTCAATTGATTGATTAAGTTAAAGTGCTAAACCAACGCTTGGCCTTGAGAGACTTTGTTTTGGGGGCTCTGGAATAATTCTGACCATCTAGGGTTCTTTAATGTGCATCCAAAGCACCGTACACGAGCGTTTTTGCATTCCGCCCCTATGAGAATGCGTCCGCCGAGGCTGAGAATCGAAAACTCGACTTCGTGCTTCAGCAGTAAATCGGTAAGCTTTAAGATGACGGGGGTATGCTGTATACGAACGTAATTCTCACGAAGCCCTACCTTGTCCCCGAACTCAAATATTCGTTTTGAAATAGCGTCTGAAAGTTAAACACTATTATGTTTGAAAAGCTGTGCAAAAAACGGTACGCATAAAAAAAAAAAAAAAAAAAAAACAGACAGCACACAGCGCTGACATATGTATACCGAATGTTTATTGCGCAACAAGGATACACAAGGTGTTTCAGGCTCTTGCCAAAATTTCAAAGAAAGAAAACTAGGTGTGCGTTACGCAATTTCAACAACTCAGTATTGTTGGCAGTCGTCTTTAACAACCTAAATATTTTTTGTTATCTGCAGAAGTAATTAATTAACACAAATAAATTAACCAACTTTAAAAGCGTTGATTTTAACGCTACATCTATAATGGAAATATTGTAGAGCGTACTAAGAATATTCCAACTGAATTCTTCGGATGAAGATAGCTGTTGTCGTTTTATTCTCCCAAGGCGTCTAAAAAAAAAAAAAAAAAGGCGCGCTACATCTGGAAATGTACCATGTGATAAGGCTCGCAGCGACATTAAACAGTTTTAGCTGAATGATCCCCTCCGCCGTCAGAACAATGTATCCTAACAATGTATCCCAGCTAACAATACTGCGTCGGTTGCATAGACGAAGGGAACACCTGTTTTTTACAGTCTTGGTACAAGTTAGCTGAAACACCTAGTATGTACGCCTAGCAAACGGTAAAAAAAAGGCAAGCAAGAAAAAATTAACGCAACAGCTTCTTTTTTACTTGAGTGGATTGCCAAAAAGCAAGATTTAATGCAAAATAAAGTAAAATGACATGGTCAAGGGAATAGAAAAAACTGGCCGCCATCCCGCCCTGCGTACGTGAATGTCCAGCGAAGCTGTATCAAACACCATACATGGTCGAGCATGGTATTCACGCTGTTCTTCTGGTGTCTTTAATTTCCGTGGTCTACCCATGGCAGTCTTAGAATGAACTGAATGAGTTGCTAGACGGGTCTCCCTTTTATATATGAAAGCGTGGTGACGTCACTAAGTATATATATATATATATATATATATACAGGGTGTCCCAGCTATCACGCAGCACGATTTAAAAAAAGAGGAACGGCGTTACGCGAAGCCAACCTAGTGCGTATTGTTTCTAGTACAGTGGAGTAGCCGCCAGTAATTTTTTCGTTACTGCGATTTATTTAATTAGTTGTAATTAATGATCTAATTCGAGAAGTACTGTCCTACTTATCAAAGTGTCAATGAGAAAGTTGTAGAGCAGCATGAAAAACGCCCGATGCAGCTTCCTGTTTCTCAATACGTGCTACATAAATGTGCTTTTCCGAGCGTGAAAGAAGCCCGCGAATACACGCAGAATTGCAGCACGACTGGCCGCTCGAGGCACTTTGCGTGTATTCGCGGGCTTCTTTTATGCTCGGAAAACCCTTCTATGCGGACCTTCTCGAAGAGGCGTACATTACTTGCACAAAAATTGAAATGCATAATCGACTAATTAACAAAAATTCGCTAAGTTTTAACTAATTACCTGATGGCGCATATTGCAATTTACAAATTGCAGCCGTGGAGTTCACAAGGTGGATCCATTTGGAATTAATTCTCAGGATGACACCCGTTTCGAGATATTAATTCCCGAAATTTGCGGTAAAATGCATTGGCGTTCCAGTTAACCTTGTGCATCAATTCATAAAGCGACGTTTTGTTCAGAAACTAACTGGAACGCCAATGCATTTCTCCGCAAACTTCGGGAATTAATATCTCGACACGGGTGTCCTCCCGAGAATTCGTAAACAAGGACACTAAATAAACACATAAGTAAGCCCAATTAATGCTCATGGATTCTTGGAAAATGCAATTTCTTCTTTCTGGGGTTTTACGTGCCAAAATCAGCTCTGATTACGAGGCACGCCGTAGTGGAGGTCTCCGGATTAATTTTGACCACCTGGGGTTCTTTAACGTGCACTACAACGCAAGCACACGGACGTTTTTGCATTTCGCCTCGATCGAAATGCGGCCGGGATTCGAACCCGCGACCTCGTGCTCAGCAGCGCAACGCCTTAGCTGACTGAGCCAGCCCGGCGGGAAGGAAAATGCAATTTACGGTTTCATTTGAGAAAAAAAAAAACATAACGGTTTGTGTATTCAAACAAGGCAAAGAGGTTGCAAGGAGATGAACACTTCAATTGAGTAACAGAGGTGAACAAGGGAAGTCTCAGCCTGGAGCCAACGTTTCAACTAGCAAACATATTTGCGAGGGCCGTGACGAAGACAAGTTCCCACGCTGAGGCTTCCCTTGCTCGTCCACTGTTGATTGGCTGCATGTTAAACCAAACTTACTCCGAGTATATTTCAAGAACTCTTTGGGAACACACTGTGCTCAGGTTTTTCATCTGCTGTTTGAAGAGAAATATTTTCTTTGTGATTTGTCATGTTTGAGAAGTGTGGAGTAGGCCGGTTGTGTGAACTTGCCTTTTCTAGCTATCTCTTACGGTGGAGGGTTAGCCTAGTTATTGATTTCATGCAAACTGTACATGAGCCCTCTGTAGTTAAAAAATGTAAAATAATGCGTGTACCGAGATCTAGTTATAATCCTAGTACTTATGATCTTAGCAATATCCCTTAGACTTTGTCATTTCATATAATATCTCGGTGCACACACTACAAATAATCTAAATTGGACCATTAATACTCATTAACAATGCTAATCACATGCTCGGGTACTTGCGGCGCAACTTTTCCAAAGCACCGTCTACTTTTACGATACTCTTGAAACTTGAATATGCATCTGCCATATCATGTGGGATCCCAGTCGCGTTAATCTTATCCCTTCACTTGAACTAGCTCAAAATCACTCTACGCGTTTCATTCTTTCTAATTATAACCGTACCGCGAGTATAACCTCAATTGAAACTAACCTAGCACTTATTCCACTACATAACCGCTGCAAAGTCGCCCGTCTTTCGCTATTTCATAAAATTTTCCATCACACCACACTTCACGACGATTTCATACTGCGGCATCAGTACATTTCAAACCGCGTCGATCATCGCAGTAAGGTAGGAATTAATGCATGTTACACGAAGTTTTTCTTTCAATCTTTCATCCCCCGTACATGTCAGGAATGGAACCACCTTCCCTCAAGTATCGTAGCCATCACCTATAACAAACGTTTTTGCTAAACATTTGCTAACGTTGTATAACCAGGAGAATCATTACGTTACCAGAACTCACTACACTTGTTTGTTTGCTTTACTCTACAACTTTGTAACCACTCCCTCTTTAATGCCATATGGCCCTGAGGGTACTTTAAATAAAAAATAAAATAATAAAATGAAGAGTGACTCCAGAATTTCAGTCAACATGAAGTATCATTTCCTTAAAACTGCATTGATCACTTTTGATCGTTTGAAAATTATTTGCATTTTCATGTAACAAATTATCGCTGTGAGGGAGCATGTGATACTTGGTGGTAATGCCCGTTGTTAGGGGCCGAGGTTCGGGGGTACCTTCAACAGTGTTTGCTCGGAGCTCGAACCAGGTTGACCATCGGAGAGGGTCCGGCAGGGAAGACGAGGCGACGAAAAAACAAATAACACAAGTTTAATACATGGTTACGGGGGACCGTTGTGCTCCAAAGAAAACATACGAGAAACGTTCAGCGTGCATACACCTGCACGCTAGGGCAAAGCAAAAGTGTTCTCCACGTGGCTGCTTGTTGGATTTCTTATACCCTCCACCATCCGGACACTTTTTTCCCTCTCGTCCCCCCTACTGCAGGCTAGGGCAATCCAAAGGTTAGCGGAAATGGTAGTCGACCGGAGCCGGGTGAACGTCCTCAGCGGGGGACCAAGGTTGAGGGCTGGAAGACAGGTTTTCGTCTCTGACCCTCGCGACTGACACGTCTATTAATGTTGACGAGCGAGATCGTAACACCGTCAAGCTGATTTGCAAAGAGCAGATGACAGAGTTTGTGCATTAGCAAGTAGGAGCTTAATTGCTACATTGTTTCTGTTCTGGTCGTCAATAATGACAGGAAAAGAAACCAGTTGGGACTCAACATGTTACTTCTCCGATTGTCATAAAACACCTTTAAAAGCAAGTAAGCTTGTATGTCCAATTTTAGCATCCCTGCTCGGTACGATACAGAAATGTAGACTGCTGCTTTCCTGATAGGGCATGCACACCCCTTGTGGGATCTCACACGTGCTCTTGGGACAAAGGAACGACAACACAGTAGTGCAAACAATCAAAAGGGCATTTATTGCACCTTTCATACACTAATGGATGATAGCCGAATTACTACCCATAGAACATTCACATGGGCGCGCGACAAACCAAGGAAGTCCGACTCACCGCGACCGGATAGCGAGCGAATATGTTCGCCCCATGCTATGACACCATCGCCTAGTCGTTCACGTGTACAGTCACGCGAACAGTGGCGCGTTCGAACGATCTGTGTTCGTCCATACCGGTGTCCTGATCCTAGCCTCGCGAAACGGTCTCGCGAAGCGGGCCGGACGCTTCACGGTCTCGTGAAGCGTCCGCGCGTGCTGCTCACCGATCCCACGCCGTAGAGGAAGCGCCTTCTTCATTTTGCGCCCAAGTGACCCCACTCGCGCCATCTCTGCCGCCGTAACGCCACTCGGCGAAGCCGGATTACAGGAGACGCGAGAGCCGTCCGGGGAAAACAACATCAGGGGACCCGTGAGAGTCGCGCATCCCTACACCCTCTAATCTGGTAAACTCGCAAACATTTCATGGTGAGGCACATAGTTCAAGAGGGCCTGCTGTCATTATGGTGAACGTTGAGCTTTTTATGGCTTGGCGTGGGCAGCTTACAGACCAATAATTTCTGTTTTGTCCGTCTTCCTGAAAAGATAATTGATGAAGCCATGTCAAACATGCAAGCAAAAAATGGTGAAACAAAAGTTAGTCCAATAAATGAACAAATCACGGTTCTAGTTGAAATGTTCAGAAACATACCTTGTGAGGATTCTGGCCCTTGATGTTACTTCCAGAGGTGACACTTTCACTGTTGACTTGTACGTTCAGAGACAATAGAGTCCAAAGGGTGAACAATTATGAGGAGCGCCTTGGAGGCTGGAGTCAAAAGAAAAAAAGAGCCTCAATTACTATGGTGGAAGTGTGGGTGAGTTTGTGACTCATGTGTGATTTAGAACAGCGCCCAGAGCGCTCCACGACAGAAAAGCACGCACGCACGCACAGTTTTGAGTGTGCATTTCTTTCAATGCTGTCCTTGTGTCAATGGTGTCATTGTTTCTGCCATATACTAGCAATGAACACATTAATTTTATTACGTCTCAAATGCAATTAATCTAACTGTATCCCCGGAAGTACATTTGCCACTAATGTACAGTGAATTTATCGCGGTGTATCATTCATCCAGAAACAGCCAAAACTGTTTATTATTTATGCTGTACTACATCTTAGGAATTTTAGCAACGTGCCAAAATAACAAGAGCCTCGTTTGAATTGCTTTTGAAGAGCAATAACTTTATAATTATTACTATTTTCCACTTTTAAGTAATGAATACAGGAACCTGTTTCATCCGCCTCACACACAAAGAAATTCAAAGTTGCAAATGCGAAGCACTGCTTTTTTACTCACCGGTGCACACCCCAGAGGCTGAAAGGTTGATCCGCTTTCGTGGGTAGTCTTCAAGCTGAATGTGCTCGGCTCTAGCGATGAACTTTCGCGCTAGCTAGCACACTTTTTTTCGAGCAACACGTCATTACCCGGCCAGACGCGGCAGATCGCTAACGGCGGAAGACGTGCATGCAGTCGGTATGCCAGTGAAACTGGCATACCGACTGATACAGCTGATAAAATTCGCTGTCTTTAAACACGTTTGCTTGGTGGCGTCTATTGAATGTTGGACGCATAAACTGACCGAGATTTTATTGTTATCTAATTAAAACGAACCTGCGTGATGCTGCTCAAAGGAAACGACCACCCCGTTTGCAAATATTACCGCCGTACAATTTGAATCGAAAAGCGGCACGGACTGCAATCGATACCAATGGGCTGCTGCTTATCACACGTTAGTGAGGTTTCAAAACCTTTACGCAAGTAATAAAGCACAGACTTTAATAACAGAAGTCCAATAAAAACAATGGTCTACTTATTTTGTAAAAAATGACATGTTAACTATGTTTGTCAGTTATTATATGTACATCTATAGATAAAATATTTAGCCGCACTGAGTGCCTCTAGCAGAAAAAATACAAATTAAAGTATGCGACCAATTTACAGTAGTTCCACTTGCACACTTCATGCTGGAACGCGGCGCGGTTGATTTTTCGCCCTCTGTGGCGATCGCTGAAACTTGAGAGTGCGCGGGCCTGGTGCGAGCCGCAGCAGTCCAGCGCCGGGAACGTGACGTCATCACTTGGTCACGGGTGTTGTCTAGCCCTCGGATGTTAACGCCAGACGCTCGCCGGATTTTCCCCTTTATGGGGCATATAAGGCTTTCGCCTTTAAAAAGTGGCGATTGTTGAGCATCAGGTGCAAGAAATATTCCAGAGAGGAATAAGCAAATGAAGATCAACTGTTCGCCTAATATACTTGACTATGAACATAACTAACATGTTGAACTGTTTTGTTGTCTAATTCTCAGCATGTTGTTTTATCAGTGGTGTCTAATAAACCGGTTGCAATAATGAATGAGGCCAGACAAACCAGTTGAAAATTTGCACTCGGATTTCTTTTTAAGAACCACGCGGCGAAAGCGAAAAACGTGTAATGCATACAATAGTTCGTGTCCTCCTCAAGCGACTTTGTGATAGCAAAACAAAAGCAACTCGCGACTCAATCTTTCGTACAGAGACGACTCTAGGGTAGGAAATTACGTACAATACGTGCGGCCTTGTCATGGCTCTATAGTCTACAAAATCGTCGACGACCTGAGACGCTAGCGAACCATAACACAGATCCGCGATTGCTTCTACCAGGAAGGCTTGAACATCATTTCTCTTGCAACGCAGATGATGACAGAACGTCAAGCTTTATCCCTGATCACAACACCTTCTCCTGTGTGTTCCATCGCTGCCAAACTGTTTTCATACCTTGCGCTGTGTGTGTATCTTCGTTCCTTAATTGCCTCTGTGTATGCAAGACTACAATATCACGGAACCGCACTACATTGTTATCGATATGCGCGCAGCGCGAGACGCCGCTGCACATCCGCACCACTGTACGTCGAAGCTCCTCGCTATCTTCGCGCTGAAACACGTCTACGCCACGAGCTATCTCGGTCGTTGCCCATGGCAACCGCGATATCGCATCGACGCAGTTCTGTCAGTTCCGCCGCACCGAGCAACGCCTGCGAACAGATCACAGCAGCAACAGGCATCGGTTCGACGGTGAGTGGATTCGTCGCGAAATATTTTTCGAACTTGAGTTTGTAGCAGAACATTTCGCTAGACAGGCTTTCATTGTGCGTTCGTACACTAGCATTCTGGGGCGCATAGCCAGTGCGATGCTTTTTTACCCCGAAATGCGACATAGTTCCAGAATGAACAGCGGATTCAACGCTAAGGCACAGGGAAAGACGAAAAGTGCTGGTTGTGTCCGCTGCGCTTGTTTCTTATGCTTTAGCGTTGAATCTGCTCTCCTTGTCTCTTATACTTAGCTGAATCCACTATGCATTACGAAATAGAGCGTTGCAAGGAGTTAATGTTGCCATAGTTCCGTTTTACATGCGGTCTCGTATTGTGCCGATGTTTTTAACGAAGCCGAAAGACAAGAGTAGTATACGTAATTTTGCCTGTTTAACAGCAACACATTGCGGAAGGCAACGTGGTAATATGACGCCCAAAAAATGCGGAAATACGCAGAAGGCAAGAATAATTACCAACAGATGCATATTTAAGTAATCGGGAAGCTGAAGCTTCACGTTTAAGACTTGTTGACAGGCAGCTCGAGACAGAAAAAAGAAAGAACCTGAGAAAGAAGTGCCATACAGTATGCGCATTTTTCTCGTTTTTACGCTTGCGACGCAGCAAGTGGTCGCTTTTGCACACGACTCGAATGGAGCGATAGCTGCTATCTATAAAGGGGTCATGTGCCCTTTGCTCCTTACAAGTAAAAAAAATGAAATAAGAGTAGCAATGCAATGTTTGCTGTAGTTTTAATAGCGAGTTTGTTGTAGGCTCCTTTTAGTATATCTTTAACCGCGCAGAAAGCTGCATGAACACAATTTTACTTTCAAAGATGTCACATTTCCGCTTTCCCTGCACTTGACATGTCTCAAGGGCAAGGCGATACATTCGAGTAACACTTAACAATTAAATTATAGGAAGCGTCCCTCATTATAGTATTTTTCACTAATACTTTTTAATACATTGCATTCTATTTCCCTATTCCAAGGAAGTAGTTCAGCCCGAATTTGGACGTGTCGAACAAGTTCTTCGAGGATTGGTATTTAAAAACATTATGTAAGACTGATGCATACTTCTGCGATGTTTAACATTTTGCTACAACTATACGGTTACAGGTGCTGATATTTATTTCCATGTATGGCAAAACATGATTTCATAGCCAAAATATTTCCCGAAACGGATCCGTCACGCATTTTCGCGCTATCTCTATCCGGTGAATATTGCTGTGAAGGGTTCTAAGTACCTAATGGTCCCTGCTTGTGCGGCACGAATGCAGTGCTTGAGAATATATCTTAACTGTTCAGCACCACAGTGACTGCTTGTGTAAATAGACGATAAACTCGGTCGCTGAAGTGACATTCACAAGCTACGCTCGCTGAGTTCTGCAAACTTCCATTTGTGTTTGGTAATTGCTTGTTACACGTGTTTTTCAATACTTCCAACCGGTAGAATTAAGAGAGATAATACAACTCTTGGATCTAGTGCAGTTCTTTTTATTTAGTTTTTTTTTTATTTGCGTATGTGCTTATGAGCTTCACGAAATATTGAAACCACGAAATTAACGAAAATTGAAGGGCAGCGAAATAAATTTCGTAGCGTATTCGTTGACCTTTTTTTTATTAGAGAAGCCACCATGGTGGATTGTCGGAAGCCGGGTTGCGATGGCAAGCTGCAAGCAAATGGCCCGGTGGTGGTCTGTCCAAGCTGCCGCTCAGTCAACTGCTTGAAATGCACCGCCGTCCACGAGGGAATGTCGTGCAAGGAGTACATGAGGAGCATCTCGGCCGACGTCTCCCAAGTTCAAAGGACGGTCAATCGAGGGGACCAGAAATTGGTTGGTTTGTTTAGCTGGCGTGATATCTTATGCGGAACCTTTCGGCATGTACAGTCTGTTTCACACTTAGGTGAAATCTCGGAGCGCATTGCATCGCGATGCGGCGAGCGCTGGAGTCGGGTGCCGGAAGCAGCTCGCGCAGGCGCTCGAGGCGCGTTATCTTGAAGCGCGTCGACTGCTCGACGCGGCTGGCCGCCAACCGCGTCGACAGCTCGACGCAAGATAACGCGCCTCGAGCGTCTGCGCCTGCGCGAGCTGCTTCCGGCACCCGACTCCAGCGCTCGCCGCATTGCGATGCAATGCGCTCCGAGATTTCCCTTAAGTGTGAAACAGACTGTACAACGCCGAATTGCGAACGTTGATGAAAATATGGCAAGGTCCTCGGCGTTCGCATCACTGTTACTCCGGAGGTATTAGCTGCTGCAGTACATTGCGAGTACAGTGCTGTCCACTGCTGCGTAGAACGCGCGAGCGGCCGGCCGGCTTTTCTCTGCAGGGCGACAGCTGGCGGCAGTTGCTGGGTTCGAGAAAGTGTGCCCAGGAGCATGCGCGGCCTAATAAACGTGTATAACTGCTTTTGACGAGTGGGCACGTTGAAAAGCGCCTTTGTTTACTCAAGTCTGCACTCGGCCTGAGGGCACTTGCGGCACCGCAATTGCCATATATAGAATGAAACGTATGGGCTGATAACACGCGCCGGCCTTTCACAACAAATGAAGCGCGCTCATGGACTGTTCGAGATAACAAATGCGCTCACGAACATCACCTCTGGTTACATGCAACACGCGCAAGTTTGCATGTTTATTAGGCCGCGCAGCCAGGGTACGCAATTTCAGACCCGGCAACCACCGCCAGGTGTCGCCCCGCAGAGCAAAGGGACAGTGGAGGCAAAATAGACTTTAAGCGGGTAGAAATAACCTAACGGAGGTTATCTGATTGGTGGCCAAAATCAAGGCAAGGGTGAAATTTCACCCTCCACAAAGTACAAAATATGTTAATAGTCACGGCTAGGTGGCGTGTGCCACCGCCCGATTTAAAGGGTTCAGACTCATCCATCCATACAGCCGTTCGCGCGCTCTACACAGCAGTGGACGGCACTGTACAAGCTCGAGGCTTCCATCTTTGCTCTCACAGTTGGCGCACAAACAGCGCGTGCGCGCTTCGAAAACAGGTCAGTGGCTCCGCTCATATTCAATTAGTGCCAGTTGCACAGTAATGCTGATAAAGAATACGCATGTTGCCCAAAAGACAGATAGAAATTGCTGACATCCTCAGGTGCCCCTGTGCTGCGTAGTTTTTCGGTGATAACTCGATACATACTGCAAGTGGGCGTTGCGCCATCAATGAGCTTTTCATAGACTAGCGCGCACGAACGAAATCATGCCGTCGTATTGCAACTAACGACTTCAAGAAATTCTGTCGCAGTACAAAGTGGTTAAAATGGTGTTAGGGTTAGAGGTATACCGATTAAAAAACAAGTATTCAACGAACGCGTTTTTTATTAATCAGATAAGTTACGATTCTAATTTGAGGAATAAAATCAGTCCTCCATTCCCCCGGCAACTCATTCCTGAAAAAGAGGTCGACCTTTGGTGCGGCTTCGTTGAGAGGTATTATAGCAAGAGGCCTGTATCTGTGAACGAGGTCATTCACCACAAACAGCAACTCAACGTCTTTCCCGAGAATTCACATTTAATTTTTTGGAGGGTGAAATGCACAAATTAAAACGGTTTCATGACTACTTGAAAATCTAGTCCCTCTTGTTCGTTTGGGCAAGTCGGTTGAGGAGGCGCCCGAGGGTATAATGCATGCGGCGTGACCATGCATGACGCGCACTACAAGAAGTTCTAGATAGGCAATGTACCTTTCTTTCTGTCGGAGTGAATCGATTCCTCTTTCTGAGTCACGCCGCTGTCGTGCGTTAACAACGTGAACTGTGCAGTTTCTTTCAAACGATGTAGTTCTGAGTAAAATATGGCGACTAAGGGCACACTCGCCTTTCTTTCATCTATCACCAACAGACCAAGAAGCGCTAACCAGATCCGATGCTCAAGGGCCTATACATTCACCTAAATATCACGGCGACAGGTTCGAAAATGAATCTTGACGTGAAAGCGCCAAGGACAAAATATATGGAGGTAGCGCAATGCCCAAGAAATAGGCCGATGATTCTACAGGTGCGCCTATCCTTGACGTCGTCAACCCCAGGCTGAGACAGCCGGTGAATGCTACAACAGCTGGAGCTATCTGGCAGGAAACCCTTTCTACTCGGTATTTAAAACTATCGTTAATTGAGAAGTCGCGAAAAATCATTGGATAAAATACTTAACCAGCATTCCGCAGCCGTTCGGAGGCTTATCTTCATTTGCTCTAGGAGGTGCACCCATATACAGCATGGGAGTGCTGTGCAGACTTGATCTCTCTACACTAATGTCCAGTACCTATCAGGGGCTCTGGTTGTGCTATTGGAGTGTGGTAGCAGGAGCCAGTGCTAATTTCACCTATACAGGCGTATTTTTTGTCACTTTGAAGCCAACGCTTAATTTACTGTAGTAAAGGTCCTATGGGCTTGCCAGGGAAGGGAGATAGCCGTGCTCTTTTGCAATGGAACATGTGGAGGCGCCCGTGCACCCACAATGCTCCCCCCCCCCCCCCCTGGTTGCGTAGCCCCTGGTACCTACTGAACGTGGTGACGAAACAGTGTGGCACATAAGTTAGCTGGCTGCTTAGGCTTTGTGCATTATAGTGCCTGTTTTTATCACAACAGACCCAACAGTCCGCCGCACCACTTCCATCAACTTCTGCCGCGACCCCGGGGCCATCGTCAAAGAAAACACCTATGGCACCGCCTGTAAGTTTTACCACCGGGAATCAGTCTCCAGAACTATAACTACTCGCAAATATCAAGCGTATTGGAAATAAAACCAATTAGTAAGTACCACCATCCTTAAATTGTACTGACACAAATGCGCTACATTACATCGTTTTACTACAACCTCCAAGAAGCGTAGTAAAAGGGTGTCATTAGCCGACTTTCCTACGTATGGAGTTTTAGGTCACGCGAATAGAAACCATCTATAGGGAGTTTAAAACCACGTGATCTAGAACCTTGCTCAAGATCACGTTATTAAATACTACCATTATATTCCGCAAGCCCTCACAAGCTCCGTCCCTTCTAGTTAAGCCTACACCCGGCGACAGGCACGGCCACGCTATCGGATAACATGCCGTGGCGGCGCATCGGCCAAAATATTGCTGTGTTGAGTTTAGCGGGGTTCGAAGAGAAGTGCGTACGGCAGCGCTGATCCCGTATGTGCTTACTTTGGCGCATAACTGAACAATTTAGAATTGTCAGTTGGCTGAGTAGTGAAAGCTGTGTACGGAGCATGGCCGTCTTTGTTTGTTTACGCGCGCATGCAAGCAGTACGCCTGTTTCACTTCCGCCGAAGCGACAGCGGCCGTAGCAAGCCAGCCATCGCGACGTCTTGTCTTTGTTTCCCACGCTATATACGAGGAAACGTGGCTCCACCGGTTCAAGGTAAGGCGACATATTTTCGAAAACACTACACTCGGCGTCATAACCGGTGAGCTCTCAGGAATAACTCCCAAAAATAGTCGCAAAAACATCGTGAAGGGAGTAAAAAATAGGCCGACTATCCTCCCCAACAACCTTCCCACGGATGGAAAAAGTACTCCCGTTTTTACATCCTAAAACACGCTCAGCATGGGACTGAATTTTTACCAAGGCTGGTACATATATACTGTAAAAAACACAGAAACGGGAATGCGATACGCGACGAGTTGTTTACTCCCATGTCGCGTTATTTTTGTTTACAGTGAGTGCCCTGCCAGAATTCCTTGAATGTGCACAAAATCGCCAATTATGCTCTCCTTTTTAAGATGACTGTTTATTGAAAATGCGCGCTGAATGGAGCGCCGCTACTTGGCGTAGGGAGTGTTTACAAGTTATCTCTGTACGCTACCAAAATCTGAGGTATATAGTGGTCACAAACCGTTGGCGCACGCTCCGGTCAGCCTGATGCAGCATGGCCACAGGCCACACAATAATCGTGTCTCGCCAAAACCGAAAGTTGTATGCACACCGCATATTAAGCCATTCTTTCCCTGCGCTTATCCGCATTCCACACGGGATTAAAAACTTGGCCCCTGTCGGTGTTGTCCTCTGAACTAGTGGCTCATACGCACTATACGGAAGTTTAGCGGTCCCTTCTGTTAGAACGCGTTGCGCCCGTCGTCCTTTTCTCCCCGATTATGCAGCAGCGTAAAGCTCTCGACAAGGCGATCACCATTCAGATTCAACTATTGCACTGACCCATGCATCAGCTATACCACGTGATCCCCCATCCCCCAATTTTCACTACCTACACAGATCACTTGTAAACAACCCCTACGCCAAAAAAAAAAAAAAAAAAAAAAATATTGCGCGCGTTTTGAAGTCGCCACATTGAAATACGCGTATGTTATAATTCATTATTTGTTGCACGTTTGAGGAATGGAGGCGTTATACCGCAATTACGCAGTCGGCGGCTGTCTAAGAGAGCAAGAAAAGCGACACATATTTTGCCAGTGCTCCTTTGAAGTTTACAACGCATTTCGCACTTAGTGATCAGTTTTTCCATTTACCGTTGCTTGCCGACATCCGTGAAAAGTCTGTTCTCGGCTGACTTCGCATCGACTGCTGATTACAAGACATTTGTAACGGTCTGAATTGCTTTCGTAGACTGTAAACTGTCTCTCTCTCTCTCTCTCTCTCATATATATATATACATACATACTCGCGGACAACTTTCTGTGGCAATGAAGAGAAAGCTGCGGAGACAAAGCGGGCACAAATGAGAGCGTTCCTTAAAAACGTCGCACATTATCGTTCGTGCTATGTATAGTTTAGCTGGAGAAAAGAAAAACATAAGCACCTTACTCACAAGACAAAATACATCACTCGGTGGTGTATTTTACTTTCCTGCTTACTTCTTCCGCGTTTGGACAGATGCGAAACCGTCGCATGTGGAAGTACGCTGATCCAGTATCTGTTACAAGAAACCAAAAGTGCTGTCAAACTCGACCGAAATACTTCGCGCAGTCGCACTTGGCCAGAAGGTTCGACCGTGTAGGTTATCCGCGAGCATACCTACTCTTATTACATTTACTTCATTTTTTGGCAAAGTCGTGCCTTTTGTGATGCCATTTTCTTTTGCTATCCCGACTTGTTTAGCCTAGTTGCATATATCTTAATACGAGAAAAATGTCAAAATTACATGCTGTGCTAATTTTAACTTTACCGGTTTGAAATCTAGGGCTGGAAAAAGTTTCACGTATACGGTAAAACTTCAACACTTGTGAGACGCAGGCTATTGTGTCCGATTAAAAAAATCTGTTATAATTTCTGTAACAAGTGCGTGGCAGTCTTGCAGGGAACGCGTGTGTACATGTCGTTGTCGTTAGTTAGTGGGCGGTACAGATGGGAGCCCCACTTATTCATGCAACACAACCTCAAAGTAACACAAATCTTAGCTGCATCGCGTGTTTAATCTTAATATATATAGCTTTATGAAGCGGGGTGTAGGTATAGGGCACGGTATTTATTGCCTGCGTTACGATATAACGTCGATAGGACATATGTCTAGTTAGCGCAGACGAGGACGCTCCCCTCAAACACCCGAGATTGCCTAAACCAATTCGGAGCCCCATACTACGGTGCCTACCATAGCCCCAAGTATACGCTTTTATCGCGACAGTCTATTTAAATGTCTCATTTAACATCTACAGTTTAAAAGCCGTGTACTGGTTTCAGAGTGTGATTTTTGTCGCGTTTAAATATAGCATACATCCGATTAATTTACTGTTGCAAATTATGAGGAACTGCGGTGCCGGGCACTGTGTTATTTATACTTGTTGTAATCAATTTGATCAAATCATGACCTGAAATTCTACATAATTGGTGTTCTATAATCATGAGTGCTGAGAGCATACAAGGGAGTGATGCTTACGCTCTGCACATAACCGAGAAGCCAGATTGTATTACTGATGTTTCTATTCAACGCTTTTTTTTATCCTCATAGGCTGTTACGACCGATAACGACAGTTCCGAAATGTTAGCTAACTGCATGGTCGAAGAGTGTAAAGGCATTGCCTTCGTGGACAAGGACGTCGACATGTTCCGTTGTCAGCTTTGCAACCACTACACATGCGTGAAGTGCTCGGCTGTCCACGAATCCATGACGTGCGCAGACTACCAGAGGAACAAAGACAACGTACCAGTGCCCGTATTCAAGCCTGCTGCATCGTCCGAGGTCAGAAACGGTACTTTAGCGTTCGTAAGTCGTCTAGGGGTATGACATGTTTATACGCGGTGGTACTGGACAATTTCGTTCTAGTAAAATCGCTGCTATGTAGGGAATGGTGTTTAGAGGGTCGAACATATGCTGCCTTGTAATCGATCCATCTCTTTAAAGGGACACAAGAAATAAATATTTAGTTAGGCCGAATAATACATAAGCCAGAAAGGACTCCAAGAGGAGTGCTGGTCGCGATGACCCATTAAATATCTGTTCCTTCATTGGATCGCTAACACTCCCCTGCACTGCTATTTCTGGGTTCAGCCACAAAACCACGCTTTTATGTAGAGTTCTGGCAGCATTAACATTCGCTCCAGCTAGGGCTTTCAAGGCAGAGTGCTCTACTTGTCTCCTATGCACAGGCTGCAATGAAGTGGGCGACACGGAGCGCTACATTTATGCACTCCGCGTTACATTTATGCCATTGCTCCTATGCACGAAGGAAGAGATTATGCGCGGAATTGAGTGAGGAAGGGGATTTCTTCATGCTTGTGTTCAATGTGCAGTGTTCTCAAAAGTACCGCGCCCATATTGCGAAGGGTGGTGCCTCGTAATGTACAAAACTGCTTATTTAGGCTTGGTTGAACATCGATATAATTAATGTACAAACGGCGCCGACAAACAGGATTTACGGAAAACACGGGCACTGACTATCAATGGACAGTTCGTATATTCGAAAAATATATGCACTAAAAAGGCCGGAAGCTACAAAAACAGCCGTCGTCAAAAAAAAAAAAAAAATTGTCGCAGTTTCACCTGAAAGGCGAAGCATCAATTGCGATAGCAAATTTGTAGAGAGCTATACGGAGTAATGATATTAGCTTTATCAGCTGTATAAACTTGGACATGCAGCAGCACCGGCAACACGCAGAACTGTTGTCGACGCCGTCGGCGTTTTGCCCGCGTTCGCTCAAAATGCGTGCGGCGTTGGTGACTGTTGCCGGAGCCTCTGATATAAATAGGCACTTGGTGCCGCAGCTAAACGTCGCCTCCCTTCCCTCCCCCTCCCCCACGGCCTCTCGCGCGTCGGAAGAAGGCGCGTTTGCTCTACATATATGGTGATTGTGAAGGAGGAAAGAGACGCCTACTTCTGCAGCCCTTAAGCGAGCACGGCGCAGAACGCGCGTTTGTCCTCCGCCGTGCGTTCACTCCCCGTGAAAGCGCGCGCCCCTCGCGCCCTTTCACTCGCACATACAGCGTTCGGCGCGCGGCGACGATTTCATCTCCATTGACGTCATACGGAACCTCACGGCGACTGGCGACGCCGACGGCAGAAATCTGCTTTTGAGTGTCCATATAATTGCTATCGCAATAAAAAAAAAGGCTGCGAGTTAAGAGGCACCAAATGAGGCAAGAGCTACGGCGGGCCGGCAACTATCCCAAACTGCATCACATGGTCAAACTGAAGACACCTGTGAACAAAGCATAACTAAAAAAGAAAGAAAAGAGGTAAGGATAAGACAACACATTCAAACAACTAATAACGAAAAAGACAACAAAAGCAGAAGTAAAGATGACATTGGTTAAAATCAGTAGCCCCTCCCCTGTCGAGGAAATGGGGGTAAGCGAAGCTTGTCGTGTGTTTCTTCGGTGTTCCTCCGAACGAATTGCGCTGACGAGTACCACGTTGTGCTCGAACTACAACCGGTCACACGCATTGCAGCTGGCTCCGAAGTTCTGGCTGAGAAACTCGCGTTGAAACCTGGCCATCGCACTGGGGAAGTTGGCGCTAGCGTTGCCGAGGCGTACACCACCGTGGTCGGGTTCCTGGAGGGCAAGACGCTGACGTTTGACCTCAACATTGCATTCCCTCAACTCGGGGTCCGCGGCTCTTCGGTGACGTTTCGCCTAGGTTTTGGAAGCCCTCACGTTAAGATCGGCACGTCAACGACGAGCCCTTTCACGAGCGCGTTCATTCTGGATGGATTTTCATAGAATTTCTTCAAATTTAAATCTGTCCGTTACATAAGACAATAAACGGCTCATACCCCCTTAAGCAATGGCTCGTACCCCCGTAAACGCGGCCTCCCGATTACGACGACAGAAGAGAAGTGAAATTCTACGCTGGAATGATTAGCGGCAACGCAGCCAGCTGTGGAAGCAGACGACGACGACGAACGCGGAATCAGTGACACGAGCGCGTGCCGTGCACGTGCCGCGTGCCTGTGCAACTCGGAGAGCAGCTGGTTTTTTTTTTCTTTTTTTTTTCTTTTTTTCTTTTTTAGCGTTACATCGCCGGCGCAGGCTAGCGTATACAAGCTTTGCTTGAAAAATCGTGGTGGGTGACAATGTGCGCAAAATTTTAAACTGATGCTAGTTGTCGAGATATATTAGAATCCCCTTGTAATGCAGTAAAACAGACGGCGTTTTAACACAAGCGGAACCTCTCTCGTGAATGATGTACGCTTCCGAAATCTCAGGTGCTCGCTGTTCGAGGTGCAAATTGCGCAGATCCTATCAAACAGATGAACACCCACATGTGCTACAATGCAATGAGGCGATGTCTGTTGTTACTTTTAGCGAGTTAGAAGGTTCACACAAGCTGTCATAAACACCTTCCCGTTTGTCCTACATAGCTTTTTCCACAGGTCTGGGGAATCTCATAAATGCGGCAGGAATCTGGAAGGCAGGTTCATCCGCGGCGTATACTTGCTCCAAGCGACGGCAAACATTACCATGGTTCTGTCCAGCTACATGGCACTTGATTATCGTTTAAATTTTGGCACAAGCTACGTGGGGCACAAGGTATATCTCGGCACCTGGCATCCGTTTGAAATTTTACGCACATTGTATCCCACCACGCTCCTTTTGTTTTACCATTGTCGCCTTTACTTTTGTTTTATTGTATTTTTGGTTTAGTTGTTTACATGTGTTTGTTATTCGTACCTCTTTTTTTTTTTTTTCACAAAGGTCTTCAGTTTGCCCACGTGATGCAGTTTGTGATAGTTGCTGGTTTGCAGTACCTCTTGCCTGATATGGCGCCTGATAACTGAGTTTTTTTTTTTTTTTTTTTTTTTTACTTTGGCTATCTTGGTTGCTTCCCGTCTTATTTCTGCCTATATTTATTTCCCTTCGAATAAGCCACCAGTTGATAGTCAGCGTCCGTGTTGTCTTCCGTAAGCCCTGTTTGTCTGCTATATATGTTCACTGTGTGGATATCGCGTATTGTTACATTCTTTGGCGACCGTGAACTCATTACCAGTAGTGCTTGCGCACTTTTGCGATGGCCGGCACTGATCGATGGCCGGCACATAACACCACCTGTAGCGAACAAAACCACCATCGCCACTCGATATTTTTGGGCACGTCAAGAAGCCCGAAGGGGTCGAAATTGATCCCTCTTCCACTAGGGCATCTATCGTAACCAGAGCGTGGTTTTAGAACCCATGCCATTTACGATTAGCTGAACGAGAAACAAGCAAGGGGCCAAGAGCAAGTGCGTTTGTCCCTGTTCCTTTGCATGGTTTCTTTGATGCCCGTTTTGTTGCGCTGTGGTACTCCACGCTCAGAGCCTTTGCATTGTGCCCCAGGAAGGCGACGAGGATTCCGACTCTCAAGAGGAACAGCCCGAAGCCAACGGTGATGTGGAAGGGATGATCGTGGAGTGTCGTTACGAAGTCTGCGCGGGCTACGCATACGTGGTCAAGACGGCAACTACGGCTCAGTGCGAGCTATGCAAGCACTGGACTTGTGTGGCATGCAAAGTCTGCCACGAATCGCAGACTTGTGATCAGTACAAAGGCATCGACGTTCCAGCAGAAACCATGGCACGACAACCACCGGTACGAACTGGTACTATAAAGTTCGGGGAGTAATTGTTTGATTCTAAAGAAAAAAAAAAAAACTGTGCAAGGAACAGAAAAATGAAATGACGCAAGCTTGTCAGCGTTTTATCGTGTTCACTGTTCCAGAAATATTATTTTGCCTTTGTTTCCTAAAAAGGTGGCTGGGGCTATATTTCGTAGAATGATACATTTTATTTTCCATTCTTATCCGTCGCGCCGTGTGGCCGAGTATGGTGATAGCGGTCGTCTCCAAGCCAATGACGGTGGAATGAACGCATACCTGAAAAAGATCGCTAACAAATACGGCCTCTGGTTACGGGGGCCGTATTTCCGAAGCATAATAAAGTTCAACAATCTTAAGGACAACGTCGCGGCAAGGCATAAGGTGTGGCAAAAATTTCGCCCGAAAGTAGTGACAGCGATAGGAAGCTTTACAGTTGCGCTTGAACTCCTCGGATGGTTTTCCAACTACACGAGGGTGCGAGACGTTGGCGCGACGCATCACGCAAGACAGCTGCTGCTGGGCAGAAGTATTGGCAAGTCGTTAGTTCACTGAATAGGAAGCATTAACTATAAATGTGAGTTCCATTGTTCTATCCCGCTTTATGCTTCTCAGCGTGAAGAGGTGTCGACTAACACACCTTAGCGAATATTGATATTGCAGTGCTTAAAAGTGTCAAAAAAGTGCTGGATAGCGTAGTCGCTGAAACTAAGTTAGCAAAAAAAAAAAAAAAAAATGTTCGCGTCAATTCATTCCACTTTTAGTTCTCGCATATTAAGCTTAGAAGTCGTTGCTTTTCTTATTCTGAGACGTTAATTTTCTAGCTCAAAAGAGTTTCTGGATCAAGCAGAGCTCTCTCAATGTATATCTACTTGGAAGATGACTCATGAAAACAGTCGAAGGCTTATCTTCGATTAAGTGCAGCAAAGACGAATATGTCTGTGCACTGGTCTTGGCACTTGTGGACAGTCCTGTGTAATCGTCTTTCGCAATGTTGTATCACTCATGGCTGAGCACAGGCTTCCGCGCTTTGCGACATAGCTGTAGTTTGTAGGCGGCCATCTGAGAAAACAAACACGAAGTGGTGCCGTGGCTGTGCAATGCGGTATTAAGCTTACTATGGAGACTTTATACATTGCCTACTTTTTCAATGCAGCATTTCCAATGTTCAGTGAATGAAACCTGAAGAAATTGACTGTATAGATACGTGATATACAATGCTGTGTCAAGACGCTTGGTTTTAGTGAGAGAAAAAAATCACCGACGATTACGATAATCCCTAATTCGAAATTTGAGCACAGCTGTATATGTGTTTTCATTCCGCACGAGACAATCTGTCTCGTGCGGCACGTTGCAAACTGAGCGAAGTGTGGCGCGACTGTCTCGCTAATCGGGAGATCGCGAGAGGCAGCGCATGGGTGACGCGCGGGCGCGATTCACAGCAGCAGCAGCAGCCGCCGCCGCAGACAGACCTCTGCTCATGCAGCTCTTCGTTTCCATATATGATATCGGTGGACGCGGCGTCATCGGTGAACAGACGACGCGCGCTACTCTGGCACCATCTCGTAGCCATCGTCACCGCCGAGTCCGTCTTTCGCGGCACTACGCGGCACTACCATACCCTCCTCCTCCGCTTTACGCCTCATGGTTCCGCTGCACCCTCCTTCGCTGTCGCCGCCTCTCGTTCCCCGCTGCGTTCCGCGTTGGCTCTTTCATCCTTCGCTGTGCTCGTTCACTCGGTTACGCGGAGGGACGCCGACGCTCGCCGCAGGAACGGGTGCCTAAGACCTGCGCTCTAAAAAAGCATTGTCGCAATAACTAAAATTCGCAATAATGACAGAGAAAGTGAATTCACATGACACTGTATAGTAGACCACCATAGTTGTGCGCCCGCA
>NC_051154.1:42546988-42549488 GCF_013339745.2 Dermacentor silvarum | reverse complement strand
AGATAAAGTGTATTAAACGAAGCCACATGAACGTCTGAATCCACAAGCACGAAGATCCGACGAATCCACGTATTACCCATCATTCCCATGGTAGCTGAACGATCAAAGCGCCAGAGTTCCCTGTAGTAGATATCGTAGGAAACTCAATGGTACAGCGAACATGTGCAATAAAACGAGACAAATTTGGCTTGCCTGTATTGCATGCTGACACGAAAGAGCGAGTAAAACGAGGGAAAGGTAGCTGGGTTTTCCAGACCAGTATAGTATCTATAGCTTGCTATCTCATAATGGGAGCAGGTAAACGCAGATAAGCTGTGTTTCTGTTAACTCGGAAGAGTCTAAATTAGTTCTCTTATCGGGTGGGCTGACGGCCTTGTGCCGGCTTCATCTAAATCCCAGCCTATAGGGCCGTGCGAGCGACAAGACGGATCGCAGCAACTCGCCTCGGAGCAATTGCTCTATGAACGGCCACTCTAACCTCATAGATGGCGGCAACGTGCTGAGATCTAGAAGAATCTGGTCGGCAACTCCCACTGGTATACATGTCGACGATGGGAGTCGCCGTTATCGCTGTTCAGCCGAATCGAGTCAATGCATACAAGCGGGAGTGGAGTTGAGTGGCAGTAACCATGCGTGTGCAGCTCGCGGTTATGTAAAAGGGGCCGTATTTCGTAGCAATCTATTTCATTTTCCATTATCTTCACCTTCCATCGAGTTTTCGCTGAGTTGCTGATTCCGCAGGCTTCATGGCAATGGGGAACATGAGAATCTGGGCGACAATACAAAATACGGCTATTAATCAACCCAAATTCGCTAATTACCTCATAATCTGCATTTTAGCACTGCTTGGATAAGACAGGCAGGCTGTGGCATGATCCAAGCACGTGTCTGCTTGCTTCGTCACACTGAATGTGAATCCATTGTGGAGCAGATATGCCCTTGTCGTCAAAAAAAAAAAAAAAAAGGGAAAAAAAAGCACTCTTAGGTCCATATACTTCACTCGACATATCGTATTGCGATAGCATTGTGAAACTCTATCACTCGATAGTTATCTACCACATCCGCGTGGCTTCTTCTACAACCTCATAATTATCTTGGAGTTATCATGGCATTACGATCTACTACTGATGTCTAGTGCTGCTGTCTACCCGCTGCTCTCCATGAGTCTACAATGCCCTACGGTCGACAGCAACAGCAGCACCCCGCAGTGCTCCACCTACGACATTACTCTCTATATACTCGTACATTGCTGGTTCGTCTGTAAATGCCATTGCATTAAATTACTTGCGAAGACGTACCGTGCACTGATATAAGGACAACAATAGAAGGTGTTGGTCAGGATCGGCCACCCCACGTCTTTTAGCGCACACTACCTCCGGGGTCAGCGGCCGAATTACAAACCCGGGTACAGCGGCGCCACGGTCCCATTTTACTTAATCATTCCAGGAGTACAAAGAAGTCCGACTTGCCACTTGTGCCCTGATCAAGCTGCTCTACATATGCTGCATGATTCCTACTCTGATCGAATTCACATTTATACATGGCTCTTCGACTCTGACAGCTCTACTGGTGCGTAGTTATTCGTCGGCATCATTCTGCAAGAAGTTCAAGATCACACGTCACAACATCGACAGGGTCTGAACTGCCGCCCTCCGTAGCGCATGCTTTATGTGCACGAACAATCACCAAATAATTGGGCTATATTCTGTGACTCAAAGGCAGCCCTACAGTCACTTTTATCAGCTCTGGCGCCGCAGCCCACATGAACAATTGGTAGCAGAGATACGAGTACGCTACCATCAAGCGGTGGTCAGAGGCCCGACATTGTATTCAGTGGCTACCTGGGCACTGCAACATCACTGGCAATGAATGTGCCGACAAAGCTGCCCGTGAAGCACATGACGATACGAAAGAATCCCCATACCATTGTCAAGAACGGACGCAGCGCGGCACCTTAGCCGTCTTGCCATACTATAACTCTAAGAAAATGGCATACACCAGAGTTTACCAACCGGCGCCTATGCCATGGACCCACAGATGCAATTACTACTTTTACGGGTTTTAAAACGACGTGAAGAAACCTACTGTGCCGCCTGCGATTAGGAGTTTCTTTTACGGACTTCTATTCATTCCTAATTGGAATGGCGGGCAGTGCGAACTGCAGCACATTTGGTGTTGAGGAAACCACCAGACATCTCTTATGTGACTGCCCTAGATACGAAGAAGAGAGGATTGCCTTCGAACTGCTTTGGGGCACTTAGACGACAGGCCTTTTACGGAGGAGAAGATCTTGGGCCCGTGGCCTCGTGCGTCTTCTATGTACAAGGCTACAAAGGCGCTGCTGCGCTTTTTGAAGTACACAAGCCTACATGACCGCCTGTGATGAAACTTAGCGATGAACGCTTGACTGTAAATGTGCAAGGTGTGAACTGTGAACTTCTCTCTTCCTTCTCCTCTTTCAATCCCTTCTCCCCCTTCCCCAGTGCAGGGTAGCAACCGG
>NC_051154.1:42366762-42546888 GCF_013339745.2 Dermacentor silvarum | reverse complement strand
TGCATCTGCAGTAAGTTAATCTAAGATATGGTATTCTGTCCAGAAGGTAACTCATTTGACGATATCTGACAGTAGGTCTCGTCATGGTGCATCTAAGTGCAAAATTCAGCCGTACCTCTCTCTGTCAAGGGACACGCGCATGGGCTTGCCTTGCTGGTGACGCCGATGAGTGGCTTGATCGATGTAGAAGACCTGCCCGAGTCAGTGTCGCTCTTGTCACTGGGACGGTAGCTATCCGGCATGTCCATCTTCCCGTTCGGCGAGTCTTCTCAACGTGCGGCTAGTTTTAATCCTGTCGACTGTGCCAAAATGTAAAGAACTCAACGGAGACGGATAAAGCTATTCCTCCATTTTATTGAACGTCTTTCTTTTCCTCTTCTCCTTCAGTACTCTCGCGCCCCTTCGTCTTCGTCTTGACGGCACTCCACAATGTTGCAAGGCAAACTTATAAAGAAGAAAAAAAAAAAGAGGGCGGGGGGGGGGGGGGGGGGGGTCAGGTATCATAAGGCAAGATTGCTGAAAGGACATGCGTGGCGAGCATCCCCACCAATATCATCTTCACTGCTCTCTCATGGACCTTCATTCTTGTGCTAATTGAGATCTGTAAGAGTATAATGAAACTGTCTGAGTTTATATTTCTGGTTTGCAGCATGCATATTAAAAGATGTTTGGCTAAATCAACACTCTGAATGAACACAATTTATAAAACCTGTGTTATTTCTTGCCTCATTATCTCCAAAAGCCATAGGTTCTTGCCTGCACATCCTTGTATTTTGTGGGAACTTAATTGTATTTAATTTAGCGAATAATCTATGTCACCGGTTATGTGCTGTAAATTTAATAAGGCAGGTGGTCAGTGATAAATGCATACTTCTGCATTTCAATTATCTGGAGCTTTTTATATTGTTCATGAGTTTTGTTCATTTATTGCATAGTTTTTAAACTTTCCCTTTATGAAAGTAGTGTGTTTGGTAGTACAAGCTGTTTGACATTTTCACCTATGGTATGCTCAATTTAATAGGTAGTCTCAGCAGGCGATGACACAAATCACTTCGAACAAATGCACTTTCCCATAAAATGTTCAAAACTGCCTGCCAAACTGGTTTGAAGCAGTTGCTTTGTTTTGCCCTGAACCATGCTGAACTGGTTACCAGACCAGCTTGGAATGGTTCCTCTGTTTTGTTCTGAACTATTCTGAGCTCTAGCTGAAACAGTTCAAGTTCACCTCCGAAATGGTGGCACACATTTTGGTTTAGTTCGAGCTACAATTTGGCAACATTAAGTTGTGCTGATTACAGATCAGTTTAAGTGATTCAATACCTTAGCACTCATCCTGTTATCTTTAATTATTATTTTCTTGCATACAAGCCAAATCAGTGCACCTCATAGGCAGGCAAGGCTGCCAGTATATGTGGTTTGTTTTTATGTGCAGTATTTCTCATGTTATGTTCTGTCTTTTTCTACATGGGACCACAAAACATACCAAATGAAAAAAACCAGTGATGTCGTCATACAGTGAAGGAAGTACAGGCAGGTCAGTAAAAAGAATGAAAGTTTTGTTTTGTGCTGGAAAAGTGATATGACTTTTTGGTGTCTGGAAAATACTGGTTGATATTCTAGGCAATGCCACTAGAAGTGCCTAAAAACAGCTCATCTGCTAAAGTCTTAAATTTTGCCACTTCAACTGCTATTGTGCATGATGTTTTCAGAAAAGTGTTAGGCCATGTTTTCGGTTTAACACTGCAGCCTAAATTATGTTTCTATGCTATGCTTAGTTACAAGTCAAGAATGCACCTCAGTGCACCTGCCATTTCTTCCACATTTCATACTCCGAATAGTTCTGTTTTAGCTACACTAGTGCTTATGTGCTTTTGGTAACAATAAAAACTGCTGTTGTTCCAGCAGTTAATAATTATGTGGTTCAATAATATATCTTTCTTTCATGCACTTTAGGAGGACATCTCGGAGAATCAGGAGTCGCAGATGGAAACCAGAGTCTGAAACAGACAATGCGCTGTGAGCAACCTTAACATTTGGAAGCTAACACAGCTTATCTAATAAGATGAATTAATCCATTTCAATTAGAGAAACTCAATTGTAGCATCAACGTTGTTATAAATAGAGGTTCAAGTGTTGCGGTCACACTTCATTTTGAAACAGTTGTTAATGATTTACAGA
This sequence comes from Dermacentor silvarum, assembly GCF_013339745.2. Classification (NCBI taxonomy): domain Eukaryota; kingdom Metazoa; phylum Arthropoda; class Arachnida; order Ixodida; family Ixodidae; genus Dermacentor; species Dermacentor silvarum. The sequence goes on along the minus strand of NC_051154.1, from coordinate 42,544,710 downwards.
CCATTGTCACACATCTTCTATCAATAGCTGCTGAGTGCCATCTCTGTTCAAAGTTTGATACCATTGTCACTTTTTCACTGTTATTGAATTGTCATCGAGGGCTTTCTATGACAAAACATGTAGCTTGCAAAGGGTGTATAGTGTCTTGAGAAAGACAAGCATCGCTATGCAGAAGAAAGTACTAATGCTCGACTACTGTGGCGAAGAATGTTGCAACGGCTATGCTTCACTATGCCAGCAGTACCAATGCTCACACTGATCAGGCTCAAGTCAGAACCATATCCGGCCATTCACAGTGATTCCACTCCTGTGCCAACTGCACCAAAGTGCGCCAAATGGGATTTACTGCGCCGTCCTGATACAATCGACAAAAATTGCGCCTAACTGCGCCAAACAGTCTCTGATTTGACGGCGTCTATCACCGACAATTGCACCACCGGGGAATTAAAACGTGTAACGTGATGATAGGGCGAGCCTTAGTTGCAACCTTAGTTGCGAACAGGAGACGAAACAGCACTAGTGCGTGCGTCCCGATTAAGCCTCAGCGCCATGCATGGCGCCGACACAGCGTCTGCCTTGCAAGGCGGCTCGACGGCAGAGTGTGGCTCATGGCTTCATGGTCAATTGGCGATTCATCCGCGGACGTTATCTACTCCGGAAACATAGCTACCCAGGTGAAAATTTCCAACTGGGAATGCAACTGGTTCCAGTTAAACTGGTTTATGGAACAATTCCCAGTTGGTACCCGTTGCAACTGGTCCCAGTTGGTCCCCATTGCAACTGATCCCAGTTGTAGCCCATTGCAACTGATCCCAGTTGGTCCCCATTGCAACTGGCCCGTGCAGAAGCCTATCAAAAGTGTATTCTGCTGATGGATTTCATACAACTAAGGCAGTTCAGCTATTATTGCTTAATTCCCTAGTAAAAAATTCTAATACAAACCCTAATAGCCTATTCGGTTATCGACACTAGTACAGTCTAGTAGGTCTATTAGTGTAATAGGTCTATTGGAGTGAAAGAAAATGTTGCAATGTACCAGATACATAGCGAAAAACAGGTAAAATTGCTAAAAGCATTTATTAGCACAGCATGTATTTTTACACATTCCTCCTTCGAGATCTTCGTCAGGTCAGCAATCTTGATTGAGAGCTTTTCGTTGACTTCGACCAAAGGACGTCCTTTTGAGGAAGTGGTTAAAAAAACCTGGGCACAAAAATACACACATATAGAAGCAGTTAAAAACAGGGGTGCTAGTTCTACCACTAAACGTTTAAGCTGGCAATATTTGCTTCCACATTAGAGTAATGTGGCTCCGCAATTACCAAACTAATTTTAGGACAGTGTGATATTATGCTAGCTCAAAATGTTTATCATAATAAAAAATGACGCCACGTGACACGACAGGACAATTATAAAGAACACAAAATCAACATGTAAGATGTGTGTTCCATCGAAACAGTAGGCAGATATAAAGAACTCTAGACACAAATCTTGCACAGCGTTGTCGGAAACAGGCATGTCGATCATTGCTGCAACGCACACAGCAATCGGCCCGACGGCACTGTACAGAAGTACTTACGTCCACCGTCAGGATAAAAAAACAGAAGAAAACACCTCATACTGTACTATAGAAGCATAAACAAGAAGTATAATTACCTCGAAATGGTAAATTGGCGCCGGGGAGAACACTGCACATCGATGCACGCTGATAGATCCACAAAGCCGCGAAGGACAGGGGTAAAACAGTTGCCTTGGGTTGTTTTGAAGTCACAACAGCAGCCATAGATAAAACTATCCAAATATACTACTGCACGAATGAGATTGCCCAGGCGCTAACACCACGGGTTCCTTAAAAACACATCGTTGATTCACTAACACGCACGCACGCCTCGCGTGACGCCTTGCCTTCACATGGCGCCCACCATTGCACACGTGCTGTGCGCAACTACGGCTGACTACGGTCGCAGTTTTATATCCTTCCCACCCGCCGTGTTCCCTTCTCTGTGATACTGCTATTTGATGTCAATAAATATTACGGCCTTTTATATGCGATATCAAGTTAGCAATTTAGATTGAAAGTTTAACATTTACTTTATGCGCACTTCAACAGAAAATACGACACTGACGAAACTTCAGCGGTAAACAAATATGGTTGTTCGTAAGCTGACCAGGCACCGCGATCTGACGGCTGGTTGTTCGCGTTTTTCTTTTCTTTTTTTTTTTTTTTTTCGCGGTGGAGTATTCGCTGTGCTGTAAACACTAGCCTGGTTCCTCGACTCATCGCGACGAGGCTCAGTGAAGCAAGACCATGTAGGCGCACGTCGCTGAGAGATGGTGTGCTGAAACTAATGCAAACGTGCGAACGCAATCTGCTGCACAATTGTACAGCAGAATTTTTAATTATTCAGTGATTAATTAGAAACACCCCTCCATGCAAGCAAGCAGTCCGCTAGTGTAATTTTTTGTCAATTAACTTTCACCAGCAAACAAGAGCTGCGGAATCTAGCAGTACATGTTGCATCAGACCAGCAACAATCTGCATAAGTCCAATAGGACCTATTAGTCCAATAGAGAAACTAGTAGACACGCAACACTGCTTGTAAAAGACACACACGGCCTCTTGGTCTTATAGGTAAATCAGTACGACTAATAGAAATTTCTATTGGTCTAATACAAAACTTATACAACTAATACAAAACTGACGTATTAGACTAATTATTACAAACTTCTATTAGAATGTTTGCTAGGATTGCTAAAACTGCCAAACTTAATTGCTCAGTATAAGTAGGACTAGCTGCTGCATGTTACTGCATGTTACTTGCTTTCATTTGAACTTCTGGTCACCATTTCATTTGGATTCAAACTGGAACCAGTTGCTACCAGAACAACTGGCTAATGTTTAAGTTGGTTCCAGTTGCTACTGATACAACTGGTCAAAGTTCCAGTTGGAATCCAACTGGAACCAGTTGATTCCAGTACAACTGGTGGAAGTACCAGTTGCCTCTCTACTGGAACCAGTTGGTTCCAGTACAACTGGTCAAAGTTCCAGTTGGATCCCAACTGGGTCCAGTCACTCCCAGTATAACTGGAAATTGTTCCAGTTGGATCCCAACTGGAACCAGTTGCTACCCAGTTGCCTTCCAACTGGGACCAGTTGGTGTGTAACTGGGACCAGTTGGTTTCCAGCTGGAACCAGTTCATCCCAGCTGATCCCAGTTGGATCCCAGTTGGAAATTTTCACCTGGGTAGTGCAGTAGAACCCTGCTGATGCGTTTGTCATGGGACCGTAAAAAACAAAAAAAGAACGCGAGAGCCGGGAAACGCAAGAGCCGAGAAACAGGGAAAAATTGAGAAATGAGATTAGTGTTGAACTGCACACAATAATATTTTAATTCTTACAGGTGAAAAAACAAGTCGTAATTTCGCCCGAAAGCCGAAGCATCGATTGCGATAGCAAATTAGTAGACAGCGATATAAAGTAAGGATAATAGTTTTATCGTCCGTATAATCTTGTAAACATTCGCTTATTAACTATATTAACAAGCATGGTGTCAGCGCGCACACGCAAACATGGACACACCACACTCGATGAGCGCGGACACGCGCTGTCAAACGCTGGCGGCGTGAGGAATGGCCGCAGCAGCAGCAGCAGCGAGCGAAGTGACCTTCATGCTGCTGTCTATCGCTTCAACGCTGAGTGCTGAGAACTCTCAGTATGCACAAAGCTACGAGCCGCCGACGCACCTACACTGCCTAGACCCCCAACGCAGATCATTTTCAAAATACGGCCTGCGGGCCGCCGCGCAGTACGCAGTTGATGCCCGAGTACAACGCCGCCTGCTATCCCTCCCTCGCTGGTGCCTCGAGCGCGACAGAAGGCACGCTTCCTCTTTCTAGAGGCTCCCTCCACGTCCTCCCCGCTTTTCATTGTTGCGCGCGCGAGATTTGGCCGCGGTCGTCTGCTCCCCTCACACGCTTTCACTCGCACATACAGCATACGGCGCGCGGCGATGGCGTTATCGCCATTGGACTGTATACGGAATATCTATGTGCCATAACCAATTTTAGGGCCCCAACGCGTCATTGACCCCATCTTTAGATAGTAAATATGGATCTCAGAGGCTATGCTTTTGCTGGCGTAAGCCGAAAATACGTCATAGGTGTTGCCCGTGGCACTTTGGGCAGTAAATCCCATCGTCAAACGACATGAAAAGTCAAAATGGCCGCTCGGGCTGGTGCAGAGTGGCAGTTCGCATCGCATGATGCAGGAATGGTCCCACAGTTGTGACGCAACAGCGGCGTTACGAATGCATTGGGTCCTATGGGAGCTATGCCGGGACCGGCCGAAAACGACGTAACAACCGGGAAAATGCAGCACCCGGGAACGTAACAGCGGGGTTCTACTGTAGCTTGTTTGAAGCACAGCATGACATGCGATTATAATAACTGCATGCCGCCAATGTGTCCATTTCTGTTTCTAGATATACCGAATGACATCTGGAAAAACTAGCAATATATGAAATTATATCAATTTGTCTGTGTGTGTACGTCCCATGCACAGAAGAGCATTTTTTTTCTCCACGAGATCTGCAATGGATGGAAATGTTGAACAAGCTTCTCGTAAGAACGTATGAATTATTCAAGTCTTTGAATGTAAATTGCAACTCGCGTTTCCGAAATACTTCAGGATGGGAAAAACCACCTGCTCCCAAAAGCCAAATTGCCTGCTCCAAAGTGCTCCAAAATGAAATTTCTGATGCTCCAAAACTTGCTCCAAATCAGAAGTCCGCAGTAGCATCACTGCATTCAGACAAGTACAAGCAGACAAATAAATGTCTACATAACCATTTAACAGGAAAAGTTGACAATGTGTACGAGATCTTCAATTTCCAAAAAAAGCGACTCGGCAGGATGGTGAAACCATAAATATTTTCTACTTATGCCTCCTCTTCGTATCTAAGCACTGCTTGTTTATTGGTACTGATACAGAAATTGTCGCAAATTGTGCTATCTGATATGACTGCCAGGAAACTCTTGACTTTTCACATTCCGAACTGATTTGGTTCAACTTCTAGCCCAGGGGTGCATACATGAGGTAACACTGAGGGAGCTAAAATGCAAACAGCAGCCACAGCTGAAGTCGGCTAATTTGTACGAGAGGGAAAGAACTCAAAGCTGGTGTTAAAGTGCAAGTCAAAGGAGGATGGATACTCAGAGGAAAAGAGGAAATGATTCGTGTGTGGTAGATTGTGGCCCCATGACTGATGACAATCCTGATGTCCTGCAAGGAACAACACCTATCAAGTGTGCAAAAAGTGGGGTAATTTTGCTAAAGTATGCAAAATTAAGAGCCAATACTATGGCACAGCATACAGTCTATTGGAGAACAGCTCAGTCTTTGGAGTCTGATAACAGGCCTTCACATTTCAATACAGGAATTCCAAAGCCGCAAGAGTGATGGTGACTATTGACTTGAGCTTTCGTTTCATTATGTGCACTGGAGCATCACTAAACATTATCAGGTCAAAAGACACTCAACAAAATACCCAACAAGCCATTCTTAATATGCCCAGTGCCAGTGCTGAAAAATGGAGGTTCCCTTGCTAGGCAAATTCTTTGTCGAAATCTCCTGCAAAGGTAGCATGCTGCAAAACCATGCTGGTCACAAGCACGCTGAGTAACTGTGGTGTTACAAGTGCATGGAGTGAGTAACTGCTGTGTAAAGTCAGCTCAATCCCTTGGTCATGTATCCTTGTACAAAATCTCTTCATTCTGGGAACATTTTAGAAACCTACCCAAAGTTGTTCAAAGAACTAGGTAAGCTCCAAGCAACCTATGCGAAGTTGCATATGGGTGTGTCCATCCTACCATTGACACAAAAGCTGCAACCAGTTCCGTTCGGTATCTGAGAGGCAGCCACAAGGAGGTTGAATGGCTTGAAGGACTCGCTGTAATCAAAAAAGTCGCTGGCCTCGCCACACGAGTCTCCTATAGTGTTGAGTGCTCAAGTTCACCAGATGCCATATGTACTATCGTGAGCAATATGAGCTCGAACACGGGAGCGCGTGAAAAATAGCCTCAAAACCTAGATAGCGTCATACGTGGATGGCGCTGCCGAAACCGGAGGGGAATGGAGGGGCGCTCTTCCACTAACTGTTAGCACTCCCACTTCGCTAGTGTACAAAAAAAAAAATGATAAAAGTGGCGTATCCGAACGCTCAGCCAACACCGCCTAGATTCAATACAAGCATGACCTGTGCATTATGGCAGTCTACGTCACAGCCGATATCTCAGCAGCTGCATAGCCTGATGGGTCATTTGATGTAGCTGTGCGCATTGATGTGAATTGATATCACCGCTAGCGGCCAGTGACATGCTACAAGCTACTGTTTTGCAGCAATGATATCGAGGCGGGAGTGTGAACAGCCAGCGGAAGCGCGGCGCCCTTTCCAATTTGTTTCCAAAAGCGGCCGCTGCAAATCGGCCGATGTAGGGTTCGAGGCTATTTTCCATGTGCTCGCGTGTTCGAGCTCATATTGCTCACGATAGTACAGACCCTTTTCATGGTGATCCCATGAGTGCCGCCATGTTTGATCACGTGGTAACGCCCCCATTGGTTGCCTCAGCTGCCTTCGTTGCCTCCATGTTTACAATGGACATGCCAACGTTACTAGACTAGCTTCAGTTGTAAAACTCGGCGGTGTTGCGCGCAACCGCCACCCTCCCGCACCTTCATAGTGCTGCCGTCGCACCCAGCTTCACTTCCCCCCTTACCGGCCACGCGAACTGGCCATACGAAACACGCGGTGCAGCGTTGGTGTCTTCTGTGGTTGGTTGTTGACAGCGGATTTCAGGAAGCATGTCATCCGCGAAACTGTAGCCTTCGCCGCATTTAAGGATATTAGCAGACGATGCTGATGTGCTGCATTCCTGACTGCAACACGCGGCTATCGGATGTGGACAGTTTGGCGCACCATTTATTGTGTGCTCCCAGCAATGCGACACTTCGCTCGGCGTTGGACAGAGCAATTCCTCGTGCTGACCGGGAACTCCCTTCGAAATCCATGGTGTGATTTACACTTTCATGAGCAGGACATCTTAAAGTGTTTGTGCATATTATCAATGGACAGACGGTTGAGGTGCCACGAGACAAATGGACACTTGCCGAGGGTGCGGTGCCGAAAGTGTTCCCGAACCTTCCCTTGTATCTGTCGAACCAACCGGGGGGAAAAAAACGCAAACAAAAGAGATGTTTGGTGACCTGTTCTGGGCCATCTTAGAAGAGCTGTTAGAAAATACGCCGAGTCGTGTTGGGTGCCCCTTGCGCTTTCAGGAACTGAGTGCACGCATCATTAAATTTTAAACAGCGGAGCTGTTAAAGCTTTTTGCTTCCCCGCGTAGTGTTCGCAAAAACTCGCCTAGCGATAACATCACTGCGCACAGTTGCGCCTCGCATCACCTTGCGATAGCCAATCAATAGTTAATCAATAATCGAACAATTATCAATAAATTGGTATGGGATGACTTGGTAGTGCTTAGCCTAGCCCAGATATGTGGCCAATACCTTGCGATTGCCTATCAATAGCTAATCGATAATCAAGAAATTCCGGAAAACGCTGGGGATGACTTGGTAGTGATTAGCCTAGCCCAAATGCGTGACCAATACCTTGCGACAGCCGATCAATAGGTAATCGATCAATAATCAATAAATTCCAGAAAAGCATAACCCGTTAGGGCAGGACCAGCTAGGTGCCGCTTAGCTCCGCTGTTTCTTTAGCCTTGCGCCACTTGCGCAAGCTACGCTAATTTTTATTTAGTCACGCGCATGCATACACGCATACCTTGCAGGAACCTTGCATAAAAAGGCATTCTGAGGCAAGGTTTCTGGAGCAGCGGCGGGGCTCCAGTCTTGAAGTAAAGGCAGTGAGGAAACCGTTGCCAAGGCCCAAATCATTTGCCAAGATTATGTCCCTTCTGACAGTTTAAGTCAGCTATATATAGGGGCATACAGTTGTTTACTTCGTTTTCTTTAATAAAGCATTCATTGGTTTACAAGAAATTTGTGCTGTTATTTTTGTGGAAGACAAATTTGGTCTCGCTAGCTGGCGTATAACTGCCCCAGACCAAAGTGTTAAGCAAGTAAAAGCAGCGAGAAAGTGTGCCAAGCTGCTGTATGGGAAAAGTAAACTGCGTGAAAGGTTTAGGCGGCAGGAAGAAACACACGACACTTAAAACTGCCGCTTCTGCACTTCGCCGTATGCGTTTCTTCCTATCGTGCAGTTTACCATTATGTCACTATGAACCAACTAGCCTGACATATCTTATTGCTGTAGGTGGATACCGCTTTCGCATGGTATCACTTATTCAGACTATAGGGAGAACGCCAGCGAGTGTGAAACACGCGCAACTTGCCCGTCCGCACGAGCTGAAGGCTGAGGCGAGGCGTCTGCAGTGGAGCGCGATGGAATGGTGCCACCATCTGGCGGCTGCCCAAGGAGTGGCGACAGCGGCGGTAAGCGCACGGGCGAAGAGTTGTACTACTGAAGCTAGTCTAGTAACGTTGGGACATGCATGACCCCCAGTGCACCTCTAGCAAACCTCTATTTTAGTGGATATCGTAGGCGGCAACTGGGTGGATGACACGAAGCTTTGGCCGGAGCTTCAGAAGACACGTAAGTGCTTTCTGAGCTCATTACGCCTTGTTGAAACGTTGCAAGCTGCATATACAGTGCTTATACTAAAAGTGAGGCTAGAAATGTATTCCTAGCTGTCCAAACGTTTTGCTTCTGAATTGGATCAGGATTATATAGTGTCTCTTGCTCTTCATTTTTTACTTGCCAATCATTTTGAAGCAGCGGCTTGTCATGTTTCTGACTCGGTAATGTTCCTCGGTGTGGCCCCTATCTGATTGGTTATTTTCTGCCTAATCGCTTGTGGGTGTGATCAGTCGTGGTAGATTTATTCTTGCTGTGCACAATTAAGGCTTAAAACGTAGATATTCTGTACTTGTAATAGCTTGTAGCAAAGACTCATTATCACTAGTCACTTGTTTACTCTTTGGATTGTTTTGAAATGTTAAGCTTCGAGCAATCATGTGCTATTGGCGTTGTCGTCATCCACGCTTAAGTGCATCGATTCCATTCACTTATTCTTGGTACATGGGCGATAGAGTTAGCGTGTTGTGGTGGATGTGTGTAGATAACGTACGAGAAACTTACTATGCCATGAAATGGCGCTACTCCTTTGTCACTGTGTAACGAGCAGTACTCACTTTTGTCAACATTACGTGGTTGTCCTTTCTTTGAAGGTTAGCATACAATGTTGACGGATGACTGAATTTTTTTATCGTCGTGGAGAACTGTGCATTGCAAAGGGCCAGCAACACAGGCAGTCCTTGTGTAGCAGTGGTCCGTGAACTTGGCTACACAGATCCATTCCATTCTTCTATATCCCAGTCACTATTCTTGCAGCTACCTACTGCACAAGTCTTCCCTCTTTTGTTCCACGTTTTGCAGCATGAGTGAAGCACAGCGCGTTAGCAGTTATCCAGTTACATTTACGACAGCTGATCGCACAGTAGCAGGGAAGAAGTGGTAATGGTTTTGCATTTGTGTGCTTTTGCACGTTTGCCTGAGGCAATGTTGAGGCAATAGGTCCTAGTGTACATGTGAGAAATCATCCAACATAAACGACCTCTTTGTGTATCGCAGAACAGAGGCAATACACAGTGACTGTCTGACTATAGTCCTACAACACTTCGATAGTGACTGTGAGTATAGTCCTACAAGAGTTTGATAGCTACGGATGCATATTAAACCTAAACAAATGTAACTTAATTCTTTCAACCCGATTTTAAATTTCTTAACCCTTTAACTGCCACTACCGAGATAACTCGTGAAACCACCTACGCGCACCCCCTGCTACTCCCGAGTATACTCGTGTTGCTTTTTAAACTCACTCCCTGCCACTCCCAAGACAACTCGTGCAAAAAAAAAAAAAAAAAAATTTGCGTTCATGTCCCGCCATTTATGGAGACGCCACCTAAACACATAGAACTTGTAAATTAGACAACAGATGGAGCGCACTTGTTTACACCTGCGTCGCTTCGTCTCAGCAGAGCGCAGTAGCCATGGCGAGTCAGCGCCCCACATGCGTACGCACTTTGATGGACGAAGAAATTCAAGAACTGCTGATGGATATCTTTACATGTCCTGTGGAGTATCGTGGTGCATTACTAGCATGAAATTTCCACTGAATCAACATGAAAAAAATACCTGGCCTGGGGTGAGGAGCAGTTAGAAAAAAACCCAGCAGTGAAAGGGTTAACTACGTCTTGTCAGAAAAAGGCACCAGACCTGACCCAGTGTAGGTCCCAGCAGTGATAGACTGATCACCACCAATCATTGGACGTACGAGCCTTATGGGTATGACCACCTGCTTTTGCAAGTTGATAGCAGTAAACGTGAAAGTGTCTCTTTGAAACCTTGCTAGGAAAAAAGTTAGCTAGGTGTTGACAATCAAAGAAGCCCTCACAAGCAGCTGTACTCTGGCCTACTTTGAGGGCAAGGAGCCAGTTCATCTCTCTGTTGATGCAGGCCCAGGGAGATGGCAACAATATTGAAGTTAGGGCCTATATGATTCGCACCCTTGCCTGTGCAGAGTGGGAATGATAAAGGAAAACTTAGCTGCCGTACAGGGAATTTAACACTTCAACGTGTACTTGTGTCTTTTACCTGTGCCTTACACTGATAACAAATCCTTGATTAGCATCTTGTCCAATCTGTCCACTTAATCCTTGGCAAAAATAGAGAACATGTCTCAGGATCCAACTCTGCACCTTCTGTGTGCATCGTCGCAAAGGCACAGACAACCTATCTGCACAAACACATGCTGTGCAGCCATGTCGTAGCCCACTTAAGTTCACTAAATATGTGCACATAATGCAGAAGTTGCCTGATGAATATCTGTCTTGGACAGTAGCACTAAAAACAGTGCCGGCACAATGGATAAAAAACAGCCAACAGTGACACCCATAGTTCAGAACATGACAAAGTGGTTGTTTGTCAGCATTTAGAAATTTCGATAATTTTAACAATGCTACTGTTTGATGAAACGGCTGATGTTGCACTGGTAGATAATGATGTGACAAATTTTTTTTTTTTTTGCTGCTATCTGTGTTTTAGGAGTGCCCCTCAGGTGACTACACGTGATGGATTTTGGAAAGCAGAAACTCCATTTCAGCAAGACCTTCCTGAAAACAGTCCTCCGTCTTGTACTAACCTCTCTGAAATTGAGCTGTGAGCAGTTTTTTTAGGTTTCATTTTATTTTTATTTTCATTTTAATATGTCCTTGTCAAATCAAGAAAACGTAGGGACTAAAGGCAAAAAGCCTGCCAGAGGTCCCAACACCCTTGCAAACAGTTCGTAGAGCACTCAGATATACAAAGTGATATCAGTAATAGAAAATGGTACGAAAGCAGTTTAACAGTTTGCAAAGCACCTAATCTTGCATGAAAATGCTAATTTACAGATACAATATGGCATAGACAGCCTGGGACAATACAAAAGGGCTAATCTAGTACAAAACAAAAAGGAAATCACTCAGCAGATGGAAAATAAAATGAGGCAAAATGAACAAAAGAAATGTAGAGTTGGTATACTGAATTACAAGGCACACAAATCACGTAGCTTAACTACAACATAACACACTCTCACATAAGTAAACAGAAAATAACAAAACTAATTAGACATATACATCATACCCCCTTACATAAATAGTTAAATATATGCTGTTTTGCATAGTATTGTGTGGGTACTGTGCTTAAATATAATCTTGTTCTAGCCTACAAAATATATAGTAACCTTTGATAGCTAACGCAGATTAGGTGGAAAGTTGAATTAACAGAAGTCACTTGCAAAATTAACATTATTAATGGAGGTGCAAGTGTGTTCCTTGCTCTCATGCCTAATTTTTAAACAGTGCTCATAAATTATATATGGCCAGTGTCCCACATCCTGTACCAGTGACTGTTAATTAAGTGCTATCTCTGATGTTGGATGCTATCGTATAACTTGTCTAGTGTCAAATAATGAATTTTCATTGAGTGTTTTCTGTGTTAATGCATGCAGCGTATGAGGGGTGGTTGTGCATTAGCTTTGAACACCAATAATTTGAAAACACTTGTGATCGGTGACTAGAAAGTGCTGCTGTTGCACTGGTAGATAATTACTCTGGAATCTCGATGATACGAATCTCACGGGGTCACGAAAAAAATTCGTATTAGCCGAAATTCGTATCATCGAAACACAATTAAAACTAGCTAAATTAAAGAGTCGAGAGGTGAACTCACTCAGGCACACGTACGTAAAAAGCATTTACAGTATAGACCAATTATAACGTAACCGTTTATAGTGCAGAACTGGCTACAATGCGGCCTTTTCCGACTCCCGTTTACCCTCCCATAGAATTTTATGTATACGCATAACGCTTACGGTGCAGCCGCGTGAGACGAAATTGCGGCTTCCGCGGGAAAATCTCGCCGAAAAGGGCGGTCGCGAGCATGAGGTGCGCCCACCGATGGGAGAGGAGATCAACGAGGGCGATGCGGTAGGAGGAGCATGAGACGTGGAGCACGAGTCCAAGGGCAATAAAGTCGTCACTGCGCACCGTATGTGCGAGTGAAAGCGTGCGGGGGACGCGCGCCTTCATGAACAGCGAACGCACAGCGGAGAGCAAACGCGTTTTCCGTTGCGCGAAAGGCCGTGGGGGTATGGAAGGGAGGGAGGGGGGGGGGGGGGGGCGACGCTGTGCTGCGGCGCCAAATGCGTATCTTGCAACCGAGCGCAAGGGTAACTGGCGACGCAATCTCCCCACGCGAAAGGAGCAAAGCGGGAAGGTAGCGCGGGAGGGAGGGGAAAGGGGGGGGGGGGCGGCTCCTACTCTGCCAACAAATGCGTTCTTGTACTTTGCGCCTGTGCCGGCTGTCAGTGTTGTCGCGCGCACCGTATCGTGAAAGCGATCTCCACACGGCTCTGACCTTTGTATGCGCTGTGCTTACGCCGCTCAGTTTCCATTGAAGCGATAGACCGCACGAACCTTTGCTTGCTGCGACGGCCGCGCGTAGACAAAAAGAAAAGCACAAAAGCAACAAAAGCGCCACCGCTTCAAACTCCTCACGCCAAGTCACGGCTTCCGCGCTGTCCGGCGCCGCGTCCGCGCCTCCGCACCAAAAGAGAAAGGGAAAACGCGCGTGACTGCGCCCTGTTCTTTCGCGGCCGTCGGTGGGGCGGCGTTTATTCGTATCAACCGAAGCAGGTCGAAAATCGATTCGTAACAACCGTTCTCTAGCACGTTGCAAAGTAATGGGGCTCGGCCGGAACCTCAGAAAAATTCGTATCATCCGGAAATTCGTATTAGCCGTGATCGTATCATCGAGATTCCACTGTATGTGGCTAAAAATTTCTTTTTTTTCTTTCATGGCTATTTATGTTTTAGGAGGACCCCTCTGGCAACTACAAGTGATGGATTTTGCAAAGCAGGAACTCCTTATCGGAAGGCTGTACCTGAAAGCAGTCCTATGTCTTGTTCCAGCGTCTCCGAGAATGAGCTGTGAGCAATTTTATTAATCTTTGGAAGCTAGCACTTTTTAGGTGGCAAGTTGAATTAATGGAAGTTGGAGGTGCAAGTATGTTCCTTGCTCTCATGCCTAATTTTTAAACAGTGCTGTCATAAGTTATATATGGGCAGTGTCCCACATCCTGTACCAGTGACTGTTAATTAAGTGTTATCTCTGATGTTGGATGCTATCGTATAAATTGTCCAGTGTCAAATAATGAATTTTCATTGAGTGCTTTCTGTGTTAATGCATGCAGCGTATGAGGGGTGGCTGTGCATTAGCTATGATGAACACCAATAATTTGAAAACACTTGTGATCGGTGACTAGAAAGTGCATGCTGTTGCACCGGTAGATAATTATGTGGCTAAACTTCTTCTTTTTTTTTTTTTTTTCTTTCGTGGCTATTTGTGTTTTAGGAGGACCCCTCGGGCAACTACAAGTCGTGGATTTCGGAAAGCAGGAACTCCTTATCCGAAGGCTGTACCTGAAAGCAGTCCTATGTCTTGTTCCAGCGTCTCCGAGAATGAACTGTGAGCAATTTTATTAACCTTTGGAAGCTAGCACTTCTTAGGTGGCAAGTTGAATTAATGGAAGTTGGAGGTGCAAGTATGTTCCTTGCTCTCATGCCTAATTTTTAAACAGTGCTGTCATAAGTTATATATGGGCAGTGTCCCACATCCTGTACCAGTGACTGTTAATTAAGTGCTATCTCTTATGTTGGATGCTATTGTATAACTTTTCTAGTGTCAAATAATGAATTTTCATTGAGTGCTTTCTGTGTTAATGCCTACAGAGTATGAGGGGTGGTTGTGCATTAGCTTTGATGAATACCAATAATTTGAAAACACTTGTGATCGGTGACTAGAAAGTGCTGCTGTTCCACCGGTAGATAATTATGTGGCTAAACTTCTTTTTTTTTGTTTCTTTCGTGGCTATTTGTGTTTTAGGAGGACCCCTCGGGCAACTACAAGTCGTGGATTTCGGAAAGCAGGAACTCCTTATCCGAAGGCTGTACCTGAAAGCAGTCCTATGTCTTGTTCCAGCGTCTCCGAGAATGAGCTGTGAGCAATTTTATTAACCTTTGGAAGCTAGCACTTTTTAGTTGGCAAGTTGAATTAATGGAAGTTGGAGGTGCAAGTACAGTGGAGTCTCAATGATACGAATCTCACGGGGTCACGAAAAATATTCGTATTAGCCGAAATTCGTATCATCGAAACGCAATTAAAACTAGCCAAATTAAGGGGTTACGCAGGGATCAGATCGCGAAAATCGCGAGAAAAATCGATTTTTGAAAGCCACACGTTTTGGTATCTGCAACGCCTAATCTACGCTGTATCAAAATGGTTTCGCTGAAAACGCACTAAAAGTGCCCGAAAAAGATTAACTCATCAGTGCGCAGGGTGAGAAAACAGCTTTAAATCGCGAAAAATCACGGCAGTTCACGGAGACATATCTCGTATTTCCCGCCACCGAGCGCGGCCATCTTGGTATCGCTTGAAAGCTCAAAGTTTCGCCGTTCCGTTTCTCAATTCGTCCGTCGTCGCCATTTTGTAACAAACGCACAAACACAAAAGTAGCTTGGGTCTGCGATAGGTAGTCACACGGGCCCTCCGATGAAAGCAGGCCTCCGATTGGCTGCCGTGCTGAAAGGCGTCTCTCCATTGGTTGCTGCTGTGACAGGGGCAAGATGGCAACGGCAGTTGTCTGCTTCGTAAACCACGCCGGTGTCTTCACCTGACACGCAGAATTCGGATTACTGAGAGCTCCCAGGTTAGTGATGGATCGTCGCTCATTGGAGAAGAAATTTTGGACGAAGCACTATTCAGAATACGGAAGCACAAGCCTCCTACGGCAAGAAAAATACGGCGATTAGCGGGAGAAGCGGAGGAGCACCCAACTGAACGTTCCGCGCTACCTTGCACCGTGGATTACGTGCCGCGCTATCTTGTACCGTATGACTCCGGCAGCGAAACAGACAATCGCCCTGGGCCATCGGCACCGATAACGCAGTCGACGCAAGACGTGCCAACGGAGGCTCCCGCGCCTCGGCGTATGGTCGCGCGAATCAACCGAGATCGTATCTCAGTAGACATAGCTTGCTGCGACTATAGGCAAAATGGCACAAACACAAAGAACGCGGCCCGAAGCACAGCAGCCACTCCGTCCGGCCAATGGCATGCGGAAAAGGAGGAAAAGCATAAAAGCCACAAAAGCGCCACCGCTTCAAACTCTTCGCGCCCAGTCGCGGCCTCCGCGCCTTCACACCAAAAGAGAAAGGGAGAAAGCGCATGCCTGCGCGTTGTTCTCTTTCGCGGCCGTCGGTGGGGCGGCATTTATTCGTATCAACCGACGCGGGTCGAAAATCGATTCGTAACAACCATTCTCTAGCACATTGCAAACTAACGGGGCTCGGCCGGGACCACAGAAAAATTCGTATCATCCGGAAATTCGTATTAGCCGTGATCGTATCATCGAGATTCCACTGTATGTTCCTTGATCTCATGCCTAATTTTTAAACAGTGCAGTCATAAATTATATATGGCCAGTGTCCCACATCCTGTACCAGTGACTGTTAATTAAGTGCTATCTCTTATGTTGGATGCTATTGTATAACTTTTCTAGTGTCAAATAATGAATTTTCATTGAGTGCTTTCTGTGTTAATGCCTACAGAGTATGAGGGGTGGTTGTGCATTAGCTTTGATGAACACCAATAATTTGAAAACACTTGTGATCGGTGACTAGAAAGTGCTGCTGTTCCACCGGTAGATAATTATGTGGCTAAACTTTTTTTTTTCTTTTGTGGCTATCTGTGTTTTAGGAGGACCCCTCAAGCAACTACAAGTGGTGGATTTTGGAAAGCAGGAACTCCTTATCCAAAGGCTGTACCTGAAAGCAGTCCTATGTCTTGTTCTAGCGTCTCCGAGAATGAGCTGTGAGCAATTTTATTAACCTTTAGAAGCTAGCACTTTTTAGGTGGCAAGTTTAATTAATGGAAGTCAACTATAAAGTTAACATTGCTATTAAAGGAACCCTGAAACGGTTTTTGTCGTATGCCTGGACATAGAGGGTGTTTTTCAAGAAGTGCATTCTCACAAGAATTTGGTGTCAGTGCATTATAATTAAACAGTTCATCATCAGCCTCCTTTTTTTTTTGTTTTTTTGTCCACTGCAGGACGAAGGGCTCTCCCAGCTATCTTTCATTACCCCTGTCTTAACCCTTTGCGGTCCGTTGTCGGGCAGGGCCCGACAAGGGGGTTCGGGGGTTAAATTTCGTGGTTTTTCTCACTGCAATTTGTGCGCATTCTTTGTATACACGATGCGTCATCTCTTGAGGGATAAACAAACTTTATTTGTTGAAGTTTACTTCTCTTTGCACTAGGGTGCAGCACAATGTTCAGCATGGCTTCTGGACACCATAGCGTTCTCACTTACGCGCAGAACAGCACGTTCGTGCGGTTCGCTGAGAAGCATGACCACTTTTTCATCGCGTGCGTTTTACGGTGGCGCATTTAGTGAAAGCTTCTAGAGCTTTCCATTGTCAATAGCTTTATTTTGAGGCGCACACAGCTGCGGAATCATGCTGAGAAAAACAGCGACACCTGCAGTACTGCCGCAACCTCTTCCAACAGCTGGTGGGTGACGTGAGGGCTAGAGCCAAAAAGTGGGGCCCGTCTGCACAGAAGGAGTGCGAGGAAAGGCTACATGGGAGGAGCCATTTCATCTACAAGCTCCCAGGCCGAAGCAGCAAGGACTGTACTGCTTGTAGCGATCGAAAAACAAACTGAGGCAGGAGAGAAACTGTTATTCTGCAAAACTTGCAGTAACAACCCTGGCCTGCATCCAGGAGAATGCTTCGAGCGGTATCACACGCTGCTCAAATATCGGTAGCGGAGTTGCCTGCAGAATGCAAAAAAAAAAAAAAATATCCTATGATAAAAATATCGACCAGAACAGAACCACTAAGGGTTAACCCTTAGCGGTCCGAAACTTTTACCCACTTTCTGGCTGTTCTGGTCCGAAACTATTTTGCCAGTTTATAGCACCGCGATGAAAACCACAAACTTTGGACGAAAAACTCGTAGGATACTTATTTTTTTCTTTTGCATTCTGCAGGCAACTCCTCTACCGATATTTGAGCAGCGTGGGATACCGCTCGAAGCATTCTCCTGGATGCAGGCCAGGGTTGTTACTGCAAGTTTTGCAGAATAACAGTTTCTCTCCTGCCTCCGTTTGTTTTTCGATCGCTACAAGCAGTACAGTCCTTGCTGCTTCGGCCTGGGAGCTTGTAGATGAAATGGCTCCTCCCATGTAGCCTTGAATTCCTCGCACTCCTGTGCAGACGGACCCCGCTTTTTGGCTCTAGCCCTCACGTCACCCACCAGCTGTTGGAAGATGTTGCGGCGGTACTGCAGGTGTTGCTGTGCTTCTCAGCATGATTCCGCAGCTGTATGCGCCTCAAAATAAAGCTATTGACAATAGAAACCTCTAGAAGCTTTCACTAAATGCGCGACCGTAAAACATACGCGACAAAAAAGTGCTCATGCTTCTCAGCGAACCGCGCGAATGTGCTGTTCCGCGCGCAAGTGAGAACGCTCTGGTATCCAGAAGTCGTGCTGAACATTGTGCTGCACCCTAGTGCAAAGAGAAGTAAACTTCAACAAACAAAGTTTATTTATTCCTCAAGAGATGGCTTATCGTGTATACAAAGAATGCGCATGAATCGCAGTGAGAAAAACCGCGAAATTTAACCCCCGAACCCCCTTGTCGGGCGGTGCCCGACAGCGGACAGCTACGGCCGTGCAGGGCCCAACAACGGACCACAAAGGGTTAAAGGGACTGACAAACAATTTTTTTTGGACCCAGTTTATTATGGCGCAACGAAAAGCTCATCCTCAGTAGAGTTTACACCTGCAGCAGTTACTTCCAAAAGTGCGTGGATATTTTGTAAGCAGAATTTTTGGATCTGAGCAGCCTCCAAAAAATTAAGTCCCTCCTCCAGCATTGCTGAGAAGTGATAGCGATGCCGATAGCCCTAAAGTACCTTGATAATTTAAAAGTACCGACATTCCGTGAAGGCAGAGATGCGCCTGGAGTGTTCATATGATTGCTATTGCAATAAAGACAGATTGGAATAGTTTCACGTTATACCAGCGCAGGGTTTATTACGGCTCTCTGGGTCTGCGGGGACATATCGTGACCCAGAAATTATATTAGTGCGTCATTTGGACTGCATAAATTGAGCACATTTACCGCTATCATGGCGTCAGCGTGGGAATATATAGTTCAATTGTAGTTGAACTGACGTTTTCCGCTTTACAGGAAAACATGCGCCGTGCCGCCGCTCCACCCACTCTGCTCTAAAGTGAAATTTACTCTGATCCAAGCTGCTCCAAGATGTAGTTTTGTCTGTGCCAAATCTCCAACACACAATTTTACTTGCTCCAAAAAAAAATTGCTCCAAAATGACTTTGGGCAGTCCCATTCCTGGTGTTGCAACGGTAAATTATGTGGCTAAGCTTCTTTTTTTTTTTTTTTTCGGGACTATTTGTACTTTAGGAGGAGCCCTCAGTCAACTACGAGCGATGGATTTTGGAGCCCAGAATCTCCATGTGGGCCGGCAGTATTGGAAAGCAGTCGTCTCTCTAGTACCAGCTTCTCGGAGAATGAGCTGTGAGCATTTTTAGTAACCTTTGGAAGCTAACACGAGTTATCCGTCTAGACGAATTACTAACTGAATGTAAAACCAACATTGTTCTGAATGTAAAGCAGATTTGCCTGTATCAGGTCACACTTAATTTTTTAACAGTGCAGTCATAATTGAATTATGGACTAGAATGAAGAAAAGTAATTATCATCTGATGTCTGCTATGCTGTCAGAATGCTGTTGCCGTAAAAACCGGACTATAGGTTGGACCGGAATATAGGTCGACCCCCCAACTAACCAATTCTAAAAGTGAAAAAAAATATTTTTCAATGGCAAAAGTACTGAAAGACACCCTTACCTTGAAACAAACGCGACACAGCCGGTTGCACAATGGTGACAGTATTTATTTAAATACTGTTAAAAATTGGTCGGGTGTACAGTACACAGAAGGGCACGAAGTGCGCAAGCTTATCAGCGATAATGAACATAGATAATTTTAATGATACTTTAATGATACTAGTGTTTGGCGACCATAGACACCTGTAATGTGGCACCAGTATACAGGGTGTTTCAAGAAATGTGTCCAAAATTAACAAAAATGAGAGAAATGCAATATTTGCATGAACTTCGGGATTACTTTTTCTGTCGCAGCAGACATGTTAAAGGGGCCCTGAACCATTTTTTATTGAAGTGGAGAAATACATTTGAGGTGAAAATAGGCTATTTCAGAAATACTTTGCTGCAAAAGTACTTCAATGCGTTCAGCAGAAGCGGAGTTATTGGCAATCAAACGCAGCCTCCGCTGTGCTCCCCCTTCCTTCTTCAATGCCTTGCACTGTGAAGGCTACGGTGGAGTGAGGCGGGGCCACAATGCTCCGCCTTCAAAACATCATCGTGGTGCGCGGTTCAAATTTCCAATTTTGGTGTCTAGGACGTGCTAAACGTAAGCCAAACGCGTTTGGCCTCAGTGAGCCGCAGTGCACTTAACCTGTGGACTCGTGGCGGCACCCCGCGGTGTAACCGACCGCAGCGACGCATAGCAGCTGCATATTGGAATGTGCTTTATTGCGTAATAAAGCACACAGAAGAGAGTGAGGATCATGGCTCTGTTGAAACGAGGGTGTTTGAGAGAAAGGTGACTTCGCGCTCCGCTTGCGAGCTCCCCGCACCGCGTACGACAGTAAAACTTGGCTGAATTGTTCACAGCAGCGTATGCTGCCCATGGACTATGTTATTTCACCAAGCCAAAGGGCTATTTCAGCGCTCCTTTAAGATGAGTACAGAGATTTATTATGGTAGTAATTATGGAAATAAAAATAATGAACTTTTTAACCAGAGGAAACGGGCGGTAGGGTCAAATGGGAGAATTAAAGTCCTTCCTGCTAATAGCCCATAGCCGCTTTGAAATTTCCTAAAGGCAGCCATGTTAATTCACCCATAGAACAGCTCGGTTTAGAACTCTGTTTGTAATAATTGGCATATCAGCCTATGTGGTTGACAAGAAAAATATTGAAAGTCTGAAACAATAAATCATTCGCAGTGCTCTGCTGTTCCTTTAATCAAGGAGTGTCTTCAAAAGTATTAGTAATGGAGCAGCATGTTTCAGTCGCCACTGTGACACATACTTGTGCGATATGAAAAATTATGCAAGAATGAAATGTTTTGTGAAATGAAATGCGAAAAAATAAAGCACTCTTCTTACTGGTCAGAAGAAGACTACTTATATGCAAACCTCTTTTACGGCCTGTTTTTTACTGCAGGAGAGAGCCTCCAGATATGAGAGGTGAACGGAAAAGAGAAATGTCAAATAAGAAATCAGTTTCTGCATGCCGCACACCACTGTCCCGTACTGATCTCATGGAAAATAATCTGTGAGTATTTTTAGTTGCCCTTGGAAGTGAATTTTTTATGGACCCATTGTGGTGCCGTTGTACATTGTGTTGGGAGTTCGCATTTTTGAAGTTCTTTATTATTACATGGTTTATTTACATACATAAAATGTTCACAGAGGAAAGAAAGAGCTAGCTGGAATAAATTATTTGAAGGACCAGAAAAAATATTCTTGCTATTCAGTATTGATGTAATGGAAAGACCATGTTAATTTACCCATAGAACAGCATGGTTTAGATTTCTGTTTGTAATCACTGGCATATCAACCTATGCGATAAGAAAAATGTTTTGAAAGCTTGAAATGTGTTTCTAAATGCAAAACTGACTGTAATGCAGTAGCCATGTATTTCGAAACTTAGTGCAATGTTATCTGGATGAGTACATTAATAAAGAAAAACATTGAACACTGGTCAGGTGAAGACTGGCACCAATTTTGTACTTGTGTAGAACTAACTTCTTTCCTGGCCCGTTTTTGTACTGCAGCAAAAAGCCTAGAAAAACTAGGAGTGATTGGTGGAGAAGAGAAATTCCACATAAGGAGGCAGTACTTGAAGACAGCAGTTCCCTTTCTCGTACTTGTATCATCGAGAATGACCTGTAAGCTGTGCTAGTAATCTTTGGCAGATAATTGTTGCAAGACGTGTGGTTTTTCAACTTGCTATTTTGGGTATTCTGCCGGCGCTCGTGCAGTGAAATACAGTATAGACCACTTATAACGTAACCGCTTATAGTGCAAGACCGGATATAGTGCGGTCTTTTCAGGCTCCCGTTAATTTTCCCATAGCACTCCATGTATACACGTATCGCTTATAGTGCAGTTGTGGGAAACGAAATACCGGTTACAGTGTGGCTGCCTGGGAGTACGGAAGTCAGCGAAGACGGCGAACGCTTCCCTCAAACGGGCGCCCCAAAGAGTGCTCGAGGAAGAAAGAGAGACAAAGTGGAGGAGAAGGGCACGTGGTGCGAACGAACAGCCAGTGAGGCTGAAACCAGAATCTTCAGTGCGAGTCGTGAAATATCACGGCACGCATAACGATCGAGCGCCACGGAACTGCCAACACCGGCCAACGCCCGCTTCACAATAACGGCAGTAAACGAAACTTCAGGGAGCGGGCGGCGCCGCACATCACGGCGAAGGGGGCACGCGGAGACCGTGGAATGTGAGGGAGGAGGGCGGCAGGGAAGCGGATTTCGCCTCGGCAACTCCGCGGCTTCGGTGGCTCCCCTCGCCCTCCCTCGTAGCTCCCTCACTTTCGACTGTCACCGTGTGCGCCCGCCGTCGTGCAGGCGCCGCCGTTCCAGCCAGCCTGGCGCCAGCTCCTTGAAGTTTCGTTTTCTGCCATTATCGCGAAGCGGGCATTTGCCGGCGTGGGGGGGGGGGGGGGGGGGGGGGGCAGTTTCGCTGGCAGGCCTGGGACAGCGCCGCTGCTTCCCTCTGCGCCGTAGCCGCAGCGTGCAAGGTCAACACGTGACTAGAAAGTAGAGGAAGCATAAAGGAGAAAGAAGGGTTCACTGCCATTTTCTACACGTAGCTACGGTAGCGTGGCTGAGACGTCGGCGCGTACACGCATGTTCCGGCGCAACGCAGAATCTGCGACCTTGCCATTTGAGAGAGGGTAAAATTTCAGCCACGTTTTGTTTTGCTTTCCTTTTTTTTTTTCGTTCGCGTGCAACATTGAGGGTTCTCTCCTAAGCTTTTACTCTATGGCGGTGCCGGAGCAATGCCGGTCGGAGACACTGCCGCGTGATTTGGTTCGAATTAACGAGATTCGACTGTAAATTGAATGCAAACGCTCTAGCCGCATTCCTCGACTGTCGCATACGCGTGGCGGCTTGGTGCACATTTTTTGCATATGTGCGGGCCTTGAAAATTGTTGCTTTGGTTATAGTGCGGATATTCGCGACTCCGGCGACTTACTTTATAAGCGGTCTACACTGTATGCTGCAGCATGAAATTATTTTTTCATAACCATGTAGAACAGTAGTATTCACTATTCAGTACTGTCAAACATTGTTATTATGAGTTTTTATGACAAACTAATGGCTGTAACGAAGTCATTGTAAATTCCCTTGAAATTCCAATAGAGACCCATGTATTTAACACTTTCGTCACCTCGGGAAAACTGGTAGTTTTCTGGTGGTTTAGGAACTATTTTTTTTTCCTTTCACAGAAAATGCATCATGTTAAAGTGTATAGCATCAAATTGTAGAGGAAGAAATTACCTTTCCAAACTGTGTTAATTTCAAACAACATATTTATTAAAAGTACGAAAAAAACTTATCAAAACAAAAAAGTAACAAAAACGAAAAAGTTAGATCATCAACGCTTCGCACAAGATTAAAAAAAAATAATGCTCGAACTATGTACATTTCGAGCACAAGGGCCGAATGCAATAATCCTGCAAATATAAGCTCTATATGTGCAAAATTGCTTTAGATACATAGGAAAACATCAGCCCTAGTGAACTGCTGCGCGGCATTCCGCAGCGCGGTGCCAAGGTCTACTCCCCGCCTGTCCACGTGCACAAAACTCCACTCTCTGCGCAGCCGCCGGATGTTAATTTCTGTCATTCGGTACCGCCCGCACGACGTTGACACCTCGCCGCTAAGAACTGTGACCTCAACCCTGTCAAAAAAAACAAAAAACAATTGACTCCAATTGGAAAATTTCCCATCGTAAATCAGTACATAATTGGACCAACTGGGACGTGACCAATTGGTTTTTGTTGTTTTGTTCTCAGTAGGTTTTAATCTATGTAGGCTTGTTCGGGTGCTCTACCAACTGCTCTGTGCACATATACTCCTAATATACTTGTGCAACTTTGGTTGTTTTTGCAACGTATGCACCTGTCTTTTTGGAAGAATGTGCATTGAGTGTAGTAGTAAAACACTAAAACTGACCTTGACATGACGCTGTGCTGTCTTTGGTTAGTGTTAATTGTATTGCCTGACACTCCTTCGTGGTTTCATTGCTTCCTACATGGTTTTCTTTGTGTTAGGAGTTGAGGCTTATCCATGAGCAAGTGTGAAGATTATCCAGCAATAGCTGCCTTTTCTGGTCAGTCAAGATTTCGAGGTACCTGAAGACCACCAGAAAAATCATTTCAGATGAGGGCAGATTAAAACTGCACAGAACTTGAGGATCTTTGCCATGAAAATTTTTCAACTTGGTCGATATTTTGAGATATGCAAGTTGTGGGGATCTAGGTGCCTCCCCGCGCCTCGTCCTCCAGCTCGCGCGCGTCACTTAGCTCGATCTCCGGGAACCGTCGCCGTAACGGCAACATGGCGGACATGGCTAGCGTGCCAGACCTACTTTCCTGCGCAAACCTTTCCTGCGCCTGTAGCAGCGGCAACCCAGCTCTGCTCATTGCCGTTTACTGGCCCCATTGGGTCGGTCGGGCATTGAGCGGACCACCTGACCGTTAGTCCTTTTTGCTCTCCGGAAGTTGGTGTTAGCGTACATGCCGTTTGCCGTGGAGACGTACAATCCGGCTTAAGCGCTTGTGCGAGCCATCGGGCCGCCTCGCGCACTGGGCATTGACATGGCAGCGGTACCTTGTTATGCGCTACCGAAAGGGAGTTCAAGCGTGGTGGCGGACGCCTTGTAGCGAGCCCCCGTTTCGGCGTCTGATCCTTTGGTCCGCCACTTCCATGAGCATTTGCACCAAATAGAAGTCGGAGCCTCGGTCTCCAATGGCTCGAAAGGCGCCACCCCCGACGGCGAAGCGATCCCCGGATTGCTAGCCTCGGGAGAGGACGTATATACCCGGTGAACCCCATTACTCCCGCTGGTATCGTCTTCAGCAGGCAAGAGCTGCTAAAGGCTCAGCAGAGCGATCCATTTTGTTAATAAAAATCGTTGACAGGCTCAAAGAGCCGAGCTCCCAAGAGGAGCGGGGCGGCAAAGCCGTCGGGCACACACAGACAGGTGGTATTGCTGTTGGTGCTGAGTGCCACGCAGCTTGTATTGTTGCAGGCACGTGGGATCTGTATCTGCTTAAGCAGAGCGATCCATTTTGTAAATAGAAATCGTTGACGGGCTCAAAGAGCCGAGCTCCCAAGAGGAGCGGGGCGTCAAAGCCATCGGGCGCACCCGGACAGCTGGTATTGCTGTTGGCGCTGAGTGCGACGCAGCTGGTATTGCTGCAGGCACGTTGAATACGTATCTGCTTGACGCCGATGAAGTTCTCCTGCGCTACATCCCATCTGAGGAGGCACCACAAGATGGTGATACCCCGCAGTCTAAGGAAAGCCACCCTGAGCTATTTCCACGACTCGCGGGTGGCCGGACATGCGAGTGGCCTTAAGACTTTCCAAAAGTTGTGCTGCTCCGCTACCTGGCCAGGCATGAAGCGTGACACTCTTCACTACGCCCGCTCATGCTGTGTGTGCCAATGTGTGAAGCCTCGCTCATGCAGCCAATTGACAGCCAGCTACCCTGGCAAGTCGCGGCTTGTGACATTATGGGACCCTTTCCCAGAAGCCAGCGAGGCTACGTTTTTCTCCTGGCTGTCACAGATCATCACAAAATGGGTTGAACTTTTCCCCTTCGGAAGTTAACGGCACGCGCAATCTGGGACAAGTTGACCGAGGTCTTTAATCGCTTCGGCTTTCCGGCGGAGCTGATAACGGACAACCCGTCCCACTTCACGGCCAAGGTGTTCGTGGATGCGTGTGCCAGACAACCACGTATCACCCACAGGCCAACCTGACAGAGCGGATTAACCGGAACCTCAAGCCCTTGCTCGCGGCCTTTGCCCAGCAACACAGGGATTGGGATGTCTGTCTTAACGAGATAGGCATCTCCTTGCGGTCCACGGTGAACCGTTCGACTGGGTACACGCCCGCTTTCCTCAACTTCAGGAGAGAGCTGCCAAACCCAATGGACCGCCTTCTGCGGCCCGGCAGCAGGGCGTGCGCCACGAAAGCCAGCCTTCCTGGCTACGTGGCGGAACTGCGCTCACGGATGGACGCGGCCCTTGACCTGTCCCGTTCCAACCTGGCAAAAGCGCGAGCTGGACAAAAGGCCCAATACGACTGGTCACATCGGGACGTGCACTACGGTGTCAGTGATCTCGTCCTCAGACGCAACCATGTCTTGAGGGACGCCGCCAAAGGCATCTCTGCCTCCCTGTCGGCCAAATGGTTGGGCCCGTACCGAGTGGAAACAAAATGTCCCCTCTGGTATACAAGCTGGCTGACTCCCAAGGGAGACCAGTCGGCGGTCCAGTTCATGTCTCGGACCTCAAACCTTTCGTTGCCCGTAGCAACGACTGGGGAGAGGGGGAGCCTCGGTCAATGAACCTCAGGCAAACCGTGACACGGCTGGCCCCAGGCCTCGGCACCGGTACAACCTGCAGAAACACACCTAGGCAGGCTTTCTCCCACCAGCTGGTAGCCGGACTTTATTTCCTGCCACGCCGGTGAATGGAGCGACAAAGCTACGGTGCGAGGGATGCACGTTGAAGCGGTGACAGGCCCTTTTGGCCTAATATACCCTCTCGTGCTCACCCGCCTTCTGACGCGCCTAATCAGCTTTCTCCCACTAGCAGGTAGCTGGACTTCATTCCCTACCATGCCGGTGAATGGAGAAATGTAGCTATGGTGCAAGGGCGCAGATCGAAGCGGTGACAGGCCCATGTGGCCTAGTTATACCCTCTTATGTGTTGCCCAAGCCTCAGCCTGGCAAACGCCCCTTTTTGGGCAGTCAGCCAGGCAGGCAACTTTCTTGACACGCCGGCTATGCTGGGGGGCTTTCCTGTCCTTTCCCTTGTGTCAAGTCTTCTCCCTGTGCCTAGCTCCACTGTGCCACCAGTCTTGCTGACCACGAAGCCAGCTGTCCCTGGTCCTACCATGCCACCTTGTTGCCGACCTCAAGGCCTGCTGCTCCAGGTCCTTCTGCCACGACTGACTCCAGCCTTTGGGGGCCACGAACTCGTGCCAGCCTTGCCTCCTGCTGTCTAGGCTGCTGCTAATTGTGGCTGGTCCGCCCAATCAGGCGCTGACCCCTGGCCGAGGAGGGTCACTCCGGCTTCCACTGCTAACCTGGCTGCCGGTCATCCTGGCCTGCTGTTCCTGCTAGCGTGCACTCCGGAGGGCCCTGTGACCTCCGTGGTGGCTGCTGCGCCAAAAGGGCAGCCACGCCGCATGCGTTGCTGGCTGTCCCATGGTGCTGCCCCGCCCCGTCCTTCCTGGGCTGCCGACCCTTCCTCCTGGCAGTGAGCCCTTCTTGGTGTGCGGAACTTTGGTAGCCAAGGCAAGCCCCTGGCTTTGGATCAAGGGAAGACAACACCCTCTTAGACCTTGCCCTGTTGGCTTAGCCCTCTTATGCTGAGTCAACCTTGTCATTTCGCCTTGGTCAGCCACCTTTGGAGGCTGGCCTCAGTCTTTAGGAGGGGGAATGTAAGGATCGAGGTGCCTTCCCACGCCTCGTCCTCCAGCTCTCGCGCGGCACTTAGCTCGATCTCCGGGAACCGCCACCGTAACGGCACCATGGCGGACATGGCTAGTGCTCCAGACCTACTTTCCTGCGCAAACCGTGCTTCCCACTTGCCCCGCGAGAACACGTCACCAGGACGCGCCCTGATTGGCCTCCTGCGTGGCGGTCCCCGGGCACCGTCTCCACCCGAGCTCTCGTCCACTGAGCACTTCCTCGCCGCAGCAGATGCTCACAGGCCCGCAACGAGGTGGTTACATGAGACCTTTGTTCTCACGACTCCTTGTTCTCGCGCTTGGCAGATCACTACCTGGTTAGCCCTAGCGCAGCGGGCGCACGTACTCGATCGGTCTTGCGTTGAGCCTTGGCCTGTAAGCGCCGTGACTGTCGCACTGTGCTGTATCTTGGGTGAATAAACCCGTGTTTGTTGGCGATCTGACTCCGGAGCCTTCTCTGCGCCGTGTCGGAGAGTCAACGAACCCTGCCGTAGCGCCTTTGTGCGTTGCGGGGTGGAGGAGCGTCGTGCCCTTTCCCGACCGTGGCTCGTAGGGTAAGCCTTGCGCAAACCCATCTCCGCAAAGTTCGAGTTGATTGGAGCTTACTGAATGTCTGACAATACTTTGCTGCTTACCATGTTAACACGTCACATATCAAATACATGCAGTTGATTGTTTCTGCAATTACTTTAGTTGTTTTACAATATTAAACTGTAAACAGTTGTCTGATGGAAATTTTTCTACTTTCGGAATCCCTGATGAAATGTAGGATGCCCCTGTAACGATTTTTTTTTTTTTTTTGAGAAAAATTCAATTGGCTCTGTCTTACCTGACTCACCCAATTGCTCTTAATTCAATGCAGTGTGTTGTCTATGATTAAGTAAGGATTAAATTGGAGTGCATGTCTGTCAGCTTCATACTTTTGTGTACTTGTTGAAGCATAACGCACGACTTCTTGAATTGTGCATTTGGCAGAAATTTTAACAGTCCTTTCTTTCATATAATTTTCTTTTGTTTCAGCTTGAATGTATCTGTTGGGCTAAAAGCAAAGTACCAAGGTTGCATGGTAGGGGCCTTGATTGGGGATTGCCTTGGCTCGCCATTTGAAGACATTCCTCATCGCCATGTGTTGCCAACTTCAGAGCTTCGCTACTTTCTCTGGCGTATCCGGAGAAAGTCAGTCAAGGCAGATGACAGGGCAGGTCGGAGGTTTACAGAAGACCCAGGTAGGCTTGTCTCCTACTCATGTGGCAAGTATTGTGTGCGTCTCTGGCCCTGTCGAGCAGCACCTTTGGTATTCGATTTGTTCTTGCATGCAAAAAATTGGTTGCAAGTGGAGTAATGCCTCGTAGGGCTTTGGCTTGAGCCAGACTAGTGCAAAGAAAAAGGTGAATTAGATATGACAGTGAGCACCTCTTGTTTATCTGGTGGTCCAAACATATTTGCCTACAAATGATAGATGCTCAATAGGGGGGTCATTATTTTCATAATGAAAACTGTGAAATATCTAATAAACTGACTAAAGCAAAAGTGCTAGAAGGTGTTTTTAAGAAAATGTGCTTGATTAAAAGGCTCTAAAGCACCTTTGGAAATTATGAGCAAACAAACATTGTATGTGGTGATGACCATGCTAGACAATTGAGTGTTCCTTTATGTGCATCCATGTAATTGTAAATGTACTTGTAAAGCGTACTTGTCAACGTAAAAGTGAATCCCATTAACAAGCTTAAGGGGCAGCCCTCTGCTATGTAATTTAGAGGAGCTTCCTATGCTTAACAATGTCAAAAGCCTTACTAAAGTTTCGGACAAAGCAAACTCGTGAATTCTTGTGACCAATAGTGTTTCTGTGGACAATTTTTTTTCTTAAGCTGTGTTGGAATGATGCTATAATATTGTTTTCTAAGAATGAGGTGATATAACGCTTGCATGACGTGCAAGTTCCTGTAGTTTGTTTGCAATCTTTAGACGGCCGCTTTTTAAACACTTGTACTACGTGTGCTGTACGACAGCCATCATGAATAACAGCTATCAAAAGAAAAACGAAACACTTCCATTAGGAACAGGGTATGTGCTACAAGTTCAGCATGTCTGTGTAAGAATGTGTTTAGGATATTGTCTGGACCAGCTGAGGATTTTGTTTCAGATTAAGCAGCAATGAAAATACACCCTCATATTGGGCATTGAACTGACAGAGCACTATCATGCGTTGGTTAATACTGCGAAGTGGTAAATATGGAACAGAAGTAAATGATTAAGCAGGTTAGCCATTTTCGACGCATTGTCAACAAGGTGTTCGTCAATGTGTAGTATCTGATGTTGTGCAGGGCTTTTATCCCCTAAATATTGCCAGAAATTTTCAGGGCTGTTTATGAAAAAGTTAACTAAGCACTAGCATGCTTGGTGTTTTATGTAACTTGAACTAAAGTTTAAAGATAAGTGGTACATTGCAGGCAAATGTGATTAGCAGTATATTGCGTGTAGCTGTGTTGAGTTAGAATATTTTTTGTAGGGTGCTTAGATAGCCAATTTAATGCTCAATTATGCAGATTTTTAAATATTAATTTTAGGGCTTGTGTTGTATTTGAAAAAGTTGTGGAGCATGTTGAAAAACACCCAAAATGGCTGTTTCCATCAAGTTCTCTTATGCGCCCTTTTTTTTTTCTGACTTTGAAGAAAGCACACGAGATATGAAAAAATGACGGTGCTGGTACATTGTGCAACAAAAGATGACCAAGTGTTTTCTGCAAAAACAGAAAAGAACAGACAAGTGTTTCGTCACGAGCCTATGACTATGGTAGCTCCCCCTTTTCACAATGAAGATGTTGACATTGCTGCCTGACTTAATTGTGTTGGATGTCATGCATTTTTTGATGGGCATGTCACTTTGTTCCTTAGAAAGATGATTGAGAGCACTTCAGCCAAAGTGTGCAAGTGCGTAGGGACGTTATTTTACTTAATTGGCATTCTTGAGAGCCTAGAAAATTATATGTTAAAGGTAAAAGCATGAAAAAATCATTATTGGCTGTTTTTCAACTTCCTACAACATGTACAGTGTATGTACAATGTATGCCCCAAAATGATTACATAAAAGTTTTCTCAATTGATTTTAACAAAACTGCCCTGATCTTGTACATTAGGAACTGTAGTTACACCTGGTAATATTATAAAATAGAATAAGAAAAACAACACCAGTGACAGCAGGGGAGCCACAAGGTCTTTGCTCTTTCCCAAGCCAGTGTGATGGTGGGCTACACTTTTTTGGAACAACCTGCATATCACTGCATGATCTAGCAGCTTTATTGGCTGTGCTTAAAATGTTTTTGAGTGCCCCTTCAGGCTGTCGTGGTCATGAGGGTGCCACTGGAACGTAATTTGATTTATTTATGGGACGCAGTATTAGTGTTCCTGTGAGGCCATGGACAGGAACAATGAAACACAAACTTTGCAATCTTTTTAAAAGGCTTTTGATTATACTTACTGGAACAGCACCTTGCTCAGATAATGAAAAAAACATATCGAAGCTTCATTAAGACCCTAGCAAAAATTCTAATACAAATACTAATAGCCTATTAGGTTATTGACACTAATACAGTCTATTAGGTCTATTAGTGTATTAGTCTAATAGATATTGGTGTATTAGTCTAATAGGCCTATTAGTGTTAGTCTAATAGGTCTATTGCTGTGAAAGAAAATGTTGCAATGCACCAGATAACGAAAAACAGGTAAAATTGCTAGAAGCATTTATTAGCACAGCATATCTTTTTACAGATTCCTCTTTCGAGATCTTCGTCAGGTCAGCAATCTTGATTGAGAGAGCTTTTCGTTGACTTCGACCAGAGGACGTCCTTTTGATGAAGTGGTTAAAAAAAACCTGGGCACAAAAATACACACATATAGATACACACACAGTTGAAAATACGCACACAGTTGAAAGCAGGGGTGCTAGTTCTACCACGAAACGTTTAAGCTGGCAATATTTGCTTCCAACTTAGAATAAATGCGGCTCGCCAATATTTTAAGACAGTTGATATATGCTAGCTCAAAATATTTATCATAATAAACAATGATGTTACCTGACATGACAGGACAATTACAAAGCACACTAAATCAACATAACATGTCTGTTCCATCGAAACTGTAGACAGATATAAGGAACTCTAGACAGACACCTTGCACAGCGTTGTCGGAAACAGGCATGGTTTTGCTGCAACGCACACAGCAATCGTCCCCACGGCACTGTACTTACGTCCACCGTCAGGATTTAAAAAAAAAAAGAAGAAAACACTTCATACTGTACTACAGAAGCATAAATAAGAAGTGTAATTACCTCGAAATAGTAAATCGGCGCCGGTGAAAACGCTGCACATCGATGCACGCTGATAGATCCACAAAGCCGCGAAGGACAGGGGTAAAACAGTTGCCTTGCGTTGTTTTGAAATATTAACAGCATCCATAGATAAAACTATCCAAATATATTACTGCACGAATGAGATTGCGCAGGCGCTGACACCACGGGTTCCTTAAAAACACATCGTTCATTCACTAACACGCACGCCTCGCGTGACGCCTCGCCTTGACATGGCAGCCGCCATGGCACACGTGCTGTGCGCAACTACGGCTGACTACGGTCGCAGTTTTATGTCCTTCCCGCCCGCCGTGTTCCCTTCTCTGCGATACTGCTCTTTGATGTCAATAAATATTACGGCCTTTTATATGCGGTATCAAGTTAGCAATTTAGGTTAAAAGTTTAACATTTACTTTTTGCGCACTTCAACAGAAAATACGACACTGACGAAACGTCAGCCTTGGAGATTACAGCTGGTAATTCGTGTTTTTTTTTTCGTTTTTTTTTTTTTTTTTTTCGTGGGGAAAGTATTCGCTGTGCTGTAAACACTAGCTGTTTCCTCAACGACTCATCGCGATGACGAGACTCAGTTAAGCAAAATTGGCAAGACCATGTAGGCGCACGTCGCTTTTGTGTATGTCACCGAGAGATGCAGTTTCACAAGCTTAGTGCGCTGACACTAATGCAAACGTGCAAACGCAGTCTGCTGCACATTTGTACAGCAGGATTTTTAATTATTCAGTGATTAAATAGAAACACCTCTCCATGCAAGCAAGCGGTCTGCAAGTCTATTTTTTTTTCATCAACTTTCACCAGCAAGCACGAGCTGTGGAATCCAGCAATACATGTTGTATCAGACCAGCAACAATCTGTATAAGGCCAATAGGACCTATTAGTCTAATAGAGATACTAGTAGAAACACAACACTGTTTGCATAAAACTAATAATTCTAATACACAGGGCCTATTGGTCTTATAGGTCAATCAGTACGACTAATAGAAATTTCTATTGGTCTAATACAAAACTGATACAACTAATACAAAACTGTATTAGACCAATACAAACTTCTATTAAATTTTTATTAGTCTAATACAAAACTGTATTAGACTAATACAAACTTCTATTAGAATTTTTGCTAGGGGAGTGCTGGAATACGAAGCAAGCATCATCACCTGCGCAAATGAAAATAAATTTTTAGTGTTCTGTATTTTATGACGAGAGTCAAAGAGTATGTGCTGTGTGTCCTAATGGGTTGAAAAGTTTGATGCTGATGTAAAGACGTTGTAGCAGTACTTCTACCATGCTCAACAAGTTTTCTGGCATGTGCAATATTGGGGAGCTGCACAGTACGTATTTTGGAGGTAGACAAAGCTATAACTGTTTGTGAAGCCCAGAGATAGTTCTGCACCTTTCTCCTCCTCATCTTGTGGTATTTAGTTCAGAATAATCTATGTAGCGTTGCATTGCCATTTGATAGGCGCAGCTCTGAGTGCAAGATGGGCATCTCCAAGTTTTATTGGGCCACATGACTGTCTGAAAGGCTGATAAGACATTGGCAGTTAACCGAAGCAATGGTACAAGCATTAAAAGAATCCTGGAAACTAAATTGATTAATTGAATGAATGTTTTATTTAATGGGATTGCACTTTGGCCTAATACTAAAGATGGGAAAGGCGAGAACTGGAGTGGTGGTCCAGCTGTACCATTTGCACCATATTGCTAAAATTCTACTTGCCTGTGCCCATTCAAGTGTCATTAGCGCCAACTGTGCCAGAATGCGCTATTTTCGCTAGGGGTGTGCGAATACCGAATAGTAGATTTCGAATTGACTATTGAATCGAATCAAGAAAAGAAAGCTCATTATCGAATCAAATATCGGAAAATGTTTCATAAAATAGAATGGTTAAAAATTTGGGGCAAGAAAATACAGTGCTGCACATGCTCTGTAGTCTTCTAGTATTGCATGACAAGAATGCTGCAAGCTATCAGTAACTTAGGTACATAGAAATCAATATTTAGTACACTCTACCCTTATTAAAGGGAACACCAAATTGGTATGCGAGCACTGATTACAGCTCGGTTCTAGTATATGAAGCTCTGGAAAATATCAATAGAATTTCTGTTGAATAGAATCAAGTTGTTTTTTTTCCCTCTGAAACTAATGAATTAGTGACGTTCTGTTCTACTGAATACCAGTGAGGTTTTCAATTTAATAGTGAACCTTTGTTTTGTGGCAATCTTTTATTTATTGCACAAACAGCTTTTCTTTTTAGTTTTTATAACTCTTTCGTTACCGCGAGAAAATGTTCGTATTTTTTAAGTTCCAGAGAAAAATGTTTTGCCACTACAAATAATATTCCAGTACACATTGCAGCATAGCAAATTGTAAATAATGAAATGCTCTTTCCAAAAACATTAGTTGCAAAGCAAAAAAAATTATTAGGTAACACAAAAATTTTAAAAAGCACCATTTTGGTGGCCAGTTGATAAAAACAGTAAAAAAAAAAAACATATCTACAAAAGCATTAATATTAAAAGAAATTCAGAATAAGATAAATCACCCAGGAATAGTGTCTGAAAAAATAAATGCTCAGTACACCACCTTTTTTCAGATACAGAATAAAAACTAAGACCAGGAACTGTTTTATCACTCGTGCCTTGTGGTGAAGCAGTTCCTGGTTTTTGTGAAGTGTAGGTGTACTACGCTTCACAAGGTGCCACCGGCAGCGAATTTTCTTTGCTGCGGGTGACAGCATATCCTGACCAAGCAAAGTATGCACCCTGCAGATAATCTGTGTTGCAGATTATCTGCAGATAAAGATCGGCAGATAAGCTCACAGGAGGAAGGAGACTGCTCAAGGCCGTAAACGAAACTCGCAGATGAACAGCTGTGGATGTCCCGGGCTGACTCAAAACATTGTTTGCATCAGACCTTGAATCTGGTTTACTGTCATCTTAAGACTCTTTATTTCGAGTCCTCATCGCAAAATTCAAGCGTGGGTGCAGCTTATTTCCGAGTAGGATGCTTTTCTCGCGGTGCAGTCGCGTGGGACGCCACTGCCATGAGATCAACTTTCGATAAATGCGTAGTAACACTGGCAGCGCCCCTCGCCGGGATTTTACAAGTAAAGCAAAACCAATCGCAAAAATATGATGATAGTGAGGCATAATCACTAGCGGCGTGCTTTTTTCTCGAGGGTGACAGCCAAGGCCCTTTTCACTACAACACGTGTGCATTAGTTTGCAAAAAGATCTGTAAAAAATCAGAAATCACCAGAGTGGGAAAATTTAAACTGAATCACTGCTCTGCATGTAGCCGGCGCCAACAGTAAAGAGCAGGTGCCGTCCGCGTCATTTGATTGTCAAGTTTGGCATGATTTGCTACCCCACTTGTCAAAGTACAGATAAACCTGCTTATAACGAACCTCTTCCTCCTCGTTAATTTGCCATCTCTTGCTTTCGTTTAATTGCGAGACGGTATGTTGTCTTTGCGAGTATACTTTGCGGCTGCTGTTAATAGCTCTGTGTCAATTCGTCGCCAAACCGTAACTTTAGCCGCCAACGCCTGATGAAGCATCGCCGATTAGGGCTAATAGCCTAGGCAGTGTGGCCGTAATGAAAATTCGCCTCTGGCCAATGTGGTAATGCGTCGCAAGGCATCGCAGAATGCTTGTCGTTAGTATATGAGTGGCTCATCAGTGATCGACGGCTGTGAAAGTGACGTGAAGTTCGACACGATCTGCGTGCCCATCGGCGACTAATCGGTCCAATCTACGCACATTCTTTCGCATTTTAGGAAATACGTGCTGCTATTGTTACTGTTCGTCTGTCCGCGTCGTGTTATCATTTCTATCAGTCCTGTCGACCCGGACGCACCTTGTACCAACAGAGGCGGCTCCAGCCAATGTGGCACCGTTCTGTGAATTGCGCTGTTCGAGCGCTGTGTTTGCGATCCCCACATCGGGCCGAGTTGGGAAGCGCTCACAGTGACAAAGTCCGCTACCGCGTCAACCGGGGCGCCCCGTTCGTGGCACGCTCGGTGCTCCATTTGCATTGAAAACGAAGTGAAATGCTCGCTTGGGCAGCATCGAGCATGAGGGACTCTGTGGTGCATGTGACATGTGGCATTGCGCGGGTCTGTATGCCGAATATATTCAATGTTCTGAAAAGTATATATTCGATTTGCAAATAGAATTATTCCAACGTTCACTATTCGATTCGATGATATTTGAGTGCAGTGGAATTCCGTTGATACAATATTCACGAGAACCGGAAAAGGAAGTTTATCATCCGGAAAATCGTGTTATCCAACCAAACCATATCGGGAAAAGAAAAAGAAACATTATCACAAAATATGTATTATGCAGAATCTTATCGTGGAGATTCCACTGTATTCATACACCCCAAATTTTTGCTTGCCTACACGACAATGGAACGTTTTCAGTAGGGGTGTGCAAATACTCAAATATACAAATTTGAATTGAATAGTGAATATTCAAATAATTTATTTCGCGAATCGGTTATCTACTACCATATTTACTAGTCTATAGCTCGCACCTTTGTATAAGTCGTACCCCCCTTCATAACGGCAGTTTTTCCGGAAAAAAAAATGTATACAAGTCGCCCTGGCGTATAAGGCGCACCTGTTCATTCGGTAAGCGATTTTAAAAAATGACAGTGACTTTTCATTTCATGAACGTGGGTCACGTGCAAGCATGTGGGTGCCGTTCCTACATAATTGCGATAGCAATGATATGGACACTCGAGCGCATTTCTGCCGTCATGGCCGCTGCGATGTTCTGAATAAAGTGCAAGGGCGACGACATCGTCGCCATGTGCCGTATGCTGTTTGTGCGAGTGAAAGCGTGCGACGGTGAGCCGAATCGCGCACAACAGAGGAAAGCAGGAAGACAGAGTGGGAGAGAGGGGGAGGCTTGTACTCTGGTAGCAACTGCGTAGTTTGTGCAGCGGCACACGCTGTATCTTGAAAGTTATCTGCAGATGCAACGACTTCGGCGTCAGTTGACTCGCAGTTGGCCCGTCACCGCTTGCGTTGCTGCTCTGTCCTTCTTGCACAGTGCTACGCAACTCGATCACGAGAAGAACCTCTGTATCTCCATAGCATGCATAGAACCCGTAGCAACTGCCAGCTGAGGTCAATCCAGCGTGCTTTGCGTGGCCATAACATTCAATACGATTTTGACGGCAGTTTTTTTGCAAGAAACGTATAAGAGTCTCACCGTTCTCTAAGATGCAGTTTTTCTGCGATTTATACACCAGAAAATACGGTATTCTATTTTTCATATACAGTGTAGACCGCTTATAACGTAAGTCACCGGAGTCGTGAATATCTGCACTATAAGCGGTACCGCACTATAACCAAAACTATTTTCAAGCCCTGCACGTATGCAAAACATGTAGACCAAGCAGCCGCGCGTATCCGAGAATTGAAGCGTGCGACTGGGAGTTTTGCATCCGTTTAAATTTACAAACGTTGAAAGGTTAATCTCTAAGTACCCACGATCTTCGCATGAAGCAGACAAAGTAATAATTAAAAAAAGGTCTCAGTTTCACCCGAAAGGCGAAGCATCAATTGCGATAGCAAATTAGTAGAGAGCTATAAGGAGTACGGATGGTAGATTTATCAGCTGCATAAACTTGACACATTCGCTTACTAACTGAATTAACAAGCGTGGTGTCAACGCGCACAAGCAAACGTGAATAGACTCGATGACCGCAGACAACCACTGTCAAAACGCGGGCGTGGGGAAACGCGGCCGCCGCGGCGAGCGAAGCGCATACAAAGGTCAGAGCCGTGTGGAGATCGCTTTCAAGATACGGTGTGCGTGACAACACCGACAGCCGGCACAGGTGTGAACGCATTTGTTGGCAGAGTAGAAGCCACCCCCCCCCCCCTCCTTCCCTCCCCGTGCTGCTTTCCCGCTTTGCTCCTTTCGCGTGGGAGATTGCGTCGCCAGTTCCCCTTGCGCTCGGTTGCAAGATACGCATCTGGTGCCGCAGCACAGCGTCGCCCCCCCTCCCTCCCTCCCATACCCCCACGGCCTTTCGCACGATGGAAGTCGCGTTCGCTCTCCATGAAGGCGTGCGGTGACGATTTTATCGTCCTTGGACTCGTGCTACACGGCTCATGCTCCTCCTCCACATCGCCCTCGTTGATCTCCTCTCCCATGGGTGGGCGCACCTCGTTGAGAAGTGTGCTCACTACCGCCCTTGTCGGCGAGATTTTCCCGCGGAAGCCGCATTATAACCGGTGTTTCGTCTCGCGCGGCTGCACTGTAAGCAGTATGCGTATACATGGAGTACTATGGCAAAATTAACGGGAGTCTGAAAAGACCGTACGATATCCAGTCCTGCACTATAAGCGGTTATGTTATAAGTGGTCTATACTGTATTAGGGAAACACCTGATGGAAGTTCGTGCCATGCACAGTGCTCGGTCTGTGTCAGTACAAGGTTCATTCGTGTCTACAACACAGATCGAAACAGTTCTCATACGCGACGCTGACAGAGCGAACGACGACATAAGCAGTTTGTATGGAAAACACAATAGCATATACGAAAATAGAACCAATTAACCACCGGAAGGCATGCAGATTGTGTTAGATATGCTGATTCATGCATTCATGAACACAATTTAAATGCGTACGGTCGTGATAGTTGCCAGCTGGTCGCCAGTACGGACATAGAGGCAACCTTTCCATGACGGTTTATGGCCCGTATCACATAGCGATTAATTTTCGTTACAAGCATGCTGCCTAAGCTGTTAGGCCAAGTCAAGTCAGCAATGCTTTGTTGGATGTCGGCGACTAAAGTTACAGTTAGGTGCCAAAAGCACTTGTATCTATTAGCAGCAACCGTATGGTACTGTACAGGATGGTAGTACTAACATTGTTCACAGCCAGCATAGCCGCCTTTGCTACATACCGTACAGCATCATCTCATTCCAGAAGCAAATTATAGGTGCACATTGCTCTCGTATGTCATAGCTGCGAGCATTGTTATTGTCAACAATACACATTTTGTCTATTGCAGTAAAGAATATCAAAGCACATCTTTCATTTGGAATGCACAGAAGATATTTGCCGTCACTTTTTTGTCTTATGCCTGGCTGCTTAGCTTTATTCTCACTACCTACAACCTACAAAATTTCATGTAATTCACAAAAGTTTTTTACCTACACAAATGCTTGTTTGCAACATATCTGTGGGAAAACAAACTCTGTTGTTCTCGGTTGACTGTTGGCCTCGTGTCTTTCTTTACTGATAGTGCAGTAATAAAAAATTAAACTGCACCAAATAGCTGCATGTTACTGCTGTACTGCTCCAAGTGTTTCAAAAAGGCAAATTTATCTGCTCCAAATGGCTGGTGTGGCTTCTCCTAAACTGCTCCAGAACAGATTTTTTCTTGCTGCAAACATTGCTCCAAGTCCTAATCTGGCTGGACCACTACTGTAGATGGAATAGGTCATTCTGGCTTGAAATGCAGTTCTGTATGGGCTGTTCAGTAGATAAGTGCACAAGGCCTTTAGAATAAGGATACCTATTCCACCTGAGGTCGAAAGGTAAACATGTCCTTGCTTTTTATCATTGAAGTGCTATTTTCTTAGCGTTAAATTAGGCCCATAACTTTTCTATGGATGTCTTTAAGTTCACAGCAGTGTCGAGGCAGTTCCATTTTGTTTGCAAAGTGGCATCACATAAGTGCTGCACTGTAGTGCAGTGGAGCATGCCACCAATAAGCAGGCGATTTTTATATGGTCAAATGCATGTACATTTTCCTTGTTGTGGGAACATGGATCTAATCTCCCCATAACTTCTGTTTTCAGATCATGAATTTGGTGGCTACTACAAGTACACAGATGACACTGCAATGACTCATGTTCTTGCAGAATCACTATTGGACTGTGGAGGTTTTTATCCTACTGTTGTTGCACAAAGGCAAGGCTTTCTTTTCTACATGTAGTTTTATTCAGAGTTATGCGAGTTTGGCTTGTATTGACATGCAAATGTTCTTGAACTTTTTTTTTTTGTATATGTAAAATTTTCTATATGTAAGCTTGTATTTTTGCGTGTCATGCTTGTATTGAATTGGGGTGTATCAAAGTGATTGCTTGTATTGAACACCAGATATGCCTTTAAATCAGTTCAGTTTATAACACGTGCCAACAGATAACGCCCCGATTTGGTACAAAGGTTGGGACGTGTAGGACGCATTGCATGGACAAAGTATTGAACAAAATGAATTTCATTTGGTAACCAAAAGGTACCTTTTTTGTTCTTTCAGGCCTTTTGATAAGCAGCCTGACTAGATACAAAATGAATTTCATTTGGTAACCAAAAGGTACCTTTATTGTTCTTTCAGGCCTTTTGATAAGCATCCTGACTAGGAACTGCCATTTGTATGTTGTAGGGTGACTTGAAGTTAGCAGCAGCCAAAGATAAAGCAGATTTTAACTTAATTAAGCATTATTCAACCTCATATTTAACCACTTAAGATGCAGTGATGCGATAGCTGCACCAAAAGATCCAATTTGCTACATGACTAGTGATCCAGTCAAATAACCCACTCAAAAAAGCTAATGACCCAGTCAAAAAATGCTCGGGATTTTACGGTAAGCTCTGTCAGGATATGTAAGCAAAATTTGAGTGACCCAAGTGGTGCAACAGGTTCCAGACAAATGAAATTTTCATGGCAGATGTTTAACTTCATTAATAATTAAATGCTTCACTCCATTGATCTTCAAAGAGCTTTTATTTAAGGATGTACAATATAGTTATGGTATTGTTATCAACTATTTTGTTGTCTCGTGAGATTACTCATTAAGTGATTTCCAACTGGTACAAATTGGGACCATTTGGCATATCTAACCCCATCAAGATCAATCTACTTGATACAGTCCAACCTTCTTATAGCGAAGTCTCATCACACATAAAAATAACTTCGTTATATCCAATATTTGTTATAAGCATACACAGATATCGGCAGAAAAAAAATTTCCTATCAGGTCTGTGCAAAAGAAACGCAAGCAGGGTGCCTCCAATTGACGGGCCAGCAAGGGGTCTCCTGCGAATTTTGATAATCCGTCGAGAACTTGCCGTTGTTTTTTGTAATTTATTGTTTCCATGCCAATGCAAGGCATATTGAATACATGGGCATTGCACTGCTGCGAATACGCAACCGTGCGATCAATGTTGTCGTGCGGGATCACCACGTTAGCTTGTCGACTGCAGAAACTGTGTTCTAGCTCACTACAGTGGAATCACGTTGATACGATCTTAACGGGAACGAGAAAATAAAACATATAATCTGAAAATCGTATTATCCAAAATACATTGCTCGTGTAAGACATTGGCTGGGAAAGAAACAAAAGACATATTACGCAGAATTGCATCAACGAGAGTCCAATGAAGTCGAGCAACTGGCCACAATGTGCATGCCGCTGACAGACCTTTCTGGCACAGAGGGGACCGCACATGGATTCGTACTCCACTACTACGGTCATCAGTCTAGTCCATCTGTCTAATCTCGCACTTGATTGCTGATAAAAGTCTACGAGTGGGAACATATTGGCAGCATGCTTTCTGCGGCGACTTGAAACCAGCTACATTGTCGCCGCACTGTTTTGGCCACTAGACCTAACTAGCGCCACTTTGTCAGGAGCCTTGCAACCATAGTTGCGGTTTTGTGCTAGTCGACATGGCTGTAGCTTTGCTCATGGCTGCCATATTTGCGAGAGGGCATGTGTGACTCATGCCTGAAACACTGTGCAGTGCTCAAAATTTCGGATTTTGCCGTTATACATTGGTACTAGGGGCAGGTGACGCTACCACAGTAATTGCGTTAAAGCCCTTTGATAATTTGAAAGTAATGACACTCTCCTCCCCATGCGCTTTCCTCCTCGATTCTTCTTGTGCGCCGGCGGCGCTCGCTGCGTACGGCACGCTCTTTCTCCTTGGCTCCCGCGGACGGGCCGAAGCATTCCATGAAGGTGTGTGATTTTGAGCCAGTTGCGCGCCTCAGTGGTGTCAAAA
Organism: Dermacentor silvarum; assembly: GCF_013339745.2. Taxonomy (NCBI): domain Eukaryota; kingdom Metazoa; phylum Arthropoda; class Arachnida; order Ixodida; family Ixodidae; genus Dermacentor; species Dermacentor silvarum. Next base: position 42,502,727 of record NC_051154.1, on the reverse strand, counting down.
TCGAAATATTTCGAAAAATCGTGATAATAGCATCTAGAATGTTGAAGATAACGTTTATGAGGGTTGGTTTCTTCTTAAAGCCGTATGAATGGGGCATACTGATGTAAACAGATCTTTGAGGCGAGTTCTATACTTCAAACAGTTTTTCTGCCACTTGATAAGGTGCTTTACTTTGGGCACGTAATCTAGTATTGCTTGTGGCACATCCCTCTGTGTTTGACTTTTTAATGCGAAACCATTATATATGGCTCATGAGACAGAAAATCCGATGTTGTCAATGTTGGCATGACCACGATGGTCCAAAAAGTCAAGTGAGCCAAACTAGGCAGTTAATGACAAGAATTAAGGCAGATTGAATTAAGGCAAAGGTAATTAAAGCAGGTTTAATTAAGATAGAAGTCATTGCGGCACTCGAAACCACGACCATTGGTGGGAGTCGAACCCACAACCTTTTGCGTTAATTAAGGTTAAGGTTATTAAGGCACAGGTTATTAGGGTAGAGTTAATTAAGACATTCGAACCCACAACCTTTGGTGTTCGTTAAGGCGAAGGTAAATTAAGACAACTGAAAGAGAATAAGCATTGCACAGTAGTTGCAGTGCTTTCACATTTATTGACATGAGAATAACTAAGTGCCCCTTGAATTTTTTTTTTTTTTTTCTTGCCTGTGTGCGCACGTGCACCGCAGGTATATTTAGCGTGCCTTCTTATAATGAATTAGTCGCAAGTGCACTGTCTGTCCATGTGTTTTCCTTCTCAATGTGGAAGTTGTTTCACGCTGTGGTCTCTAAACTGAACAGGATGGTTGAGCAATTTCAGTGTGAGCAGGCGTGCGCGATCATGTGAATACTCCTTGCACATTGCCTGTATCCGGGAGAAAACCAAATAATCACCCCCTACTTATGCATGCGTGGTAGCCCAATTCAAAGCAAGCTCAAGAGCTGAAAAAAACGCAATGTGGACTAGCTAGCGCTCATCACCAGCAGTACCACGGGTATGCTTGCCATTAATTTTTTTCAGGTCCTGCATTCATTGTATCTATATAAGTGAACCCGCACACATCGAAGTAAGCTGGAAAGAATAGCTCCTCTACAAACTGCTATTTCGATTTTCAGTAAAACCGGCAATGGTTCGTAACAATCCCGAGAAGTGCGATCGAGAGGCTGTATCTTTGCACATAATTATTCACAGCGGAAAGCATTTCTGAGTGAATAACAGTTGATGACGTGCGAGGTGATGGAGTCCCAGCAGAATATTCAGCATACTGAGGACAACCCTATTTTTATGCACCGTGCAAATTGTCGCAGCAAAAATAGTGATGAGCAGGCCGAAAAAATTTTAAAAATGCAGCATTTGGGGATGCTTCGATACGAGCAATAAGAAAGATGTGTTACCTCGCAAAGAACGCTGTTCTTAGTCGGAACAAAGTTCTTTTGGCCAGTGTTGTGCAGCCACTGCTTCTTGCGCAAGCCATCATGCTTTCCTTGGGGTATCATAAAAACTGTATAACCAGCTTCAGGCTTCTTGCTGCAGTTATATGCACTAGAGCACGGCATAGCACTAGCTCATCACCGCAGGAAACTCAGCGGGCAACGTTCGCTGAACCGAGCTAAGGAGAAAAATGTCGCCAAAGAAAAAGAAAAAGAATCGAATGCAAGGGCAACAGCAGGGAGACCAATCATTGTGCAGAAAAACAGGCGCAAAACTGGTTCCCGCAGAGTCCTGCGCAAGAGGCGAAGGAGGTCACACAGCGGCGGCAGAGTTCAAAGAGTGGCGGTACTAAAAATCAGGCATTTGAAAAATTGATCAATGTCTGTAGTTGACATTTTTGCTACCAGAATATATATTTTAGGCATTTGCTTTGCTGTAACCGATACTGTCCGATGCCACATTTTTATTTCAGGAGAATACTGCCTTGAAATAAACCATGACCAACCAAATTTTATATTTACTTCGTTATATCAGTTAATTTGTTATATCCGTGTCCGTTATATCTGTGTTCATTATATCAAGGTCAGCTGTACCAACATGGCCTGCAATGTTGTATAAAGGATGTTGATGATAATGATAAAAATTTATTTTTCGCTAGGGGTGCAACACCCTTATTCCAGGTGTTTTCGCTGTTAAGGAACATGGGAACATAGCAGTGCAGTTAAATCAATATCGCAGATATATAATGCATTATCGAATATATTGAAGTAAATGTAAAATTTTCCTCGCTTATACCAACATGTAAAGAATTTGAATATATGATAATAATGAATTTTGGATGTAATGAAGGTATTTTTTTGTTGGATGCGACTTCATTAAAGTGAAGTTTGATTGTACAGTCAAATCTCGTTAATTAGAACTGCCGGTTTATTCGAACTGATGCTGTGGTCCCGTCAAAGTTATGTGTATTTCAATGGGTGAAAACGCTCGGTAATTCGAACGCGAAAGCATTTGCGACGGTTGATCGAACATACCGCGGACCGACAATGCTCTCAGTAGTGCGCCAAATAACGCGGCGGCGCCTCTGACTGGCATTGCTCAGACACCGCCATAGAGCAAAAGCTTAGGAGAGACCCCTTAATGCAGCGGCGGAGGCCCAGTCCGGCCTAACGAACTGCCCATGCCGGCAAACGCTCGCTTCCCGATAACAGCAGAAAACGAAACTTCAGTGAGCGGCCTAAGCTGGCGCCGGGCCAGCTGGACCGGCGGTGCGGCACCCACGCCGACAAACGCTCTCTTCCTGATAACGGCAGAAAACGAAACTTCAAGGAGCAAGCTAATCTGCGCCGAGCCGGCTGTACCGGCGGCGAACCTCGATAATTCGAACTTTAAGAGTTCAAATTATCGAGATTTGACTGTATATGCTTTAAATATTAGCGAAAATATTTGCCTGTTATTAGCTCTAAAAGCTTGCTTTGCTGCTCAATAGTGAGCTTTCAGCAGCTCCAAAAGGTGTTCTGAAATGACTTGGACATATCACTTCTCTGAGATATGCTAAATCTTTGATTTGAATGGTTTAAAGGGCCCCTCACCAGGTCTGGCCATTTTGAGCAGACAAGCGCAGTGCGTAAAATGCACGCTAACGATCGTGTCTGCTAAGTATTACACGCCGCAGAAAGAGCTTAAATTTCATACCAAACGCCGTTCGCCCTTCTCCTCGCGGGCCCCGCACTCCCAGCTGGAGAGTCAACTGGAGTGTACGACGTCAGCTGGAGTGTACGACGCAGCAAAGAAGAGGGAAAGAAGGCGGGGCTCGTGTCGTATGCACCACGCGATCCTCCAGGTCCGGTATTGGAGAATGCAGGAAAGGAATTTTGCTTGTGGAGGCTAGACGGGGCAAGTGGAGAGAGTGGCCTTTTGGCGAGGACGCTCACCTCCTGAAATCATGGGTTTGCGGCAGTGAAATAGTTCTATCTCGGCGAATAATAAACCTATTTGAAAAAGTATTGCCGTAGAATGCTCACAAGAGGGCACATAACAACTTCCAGCTTATAACCAAAATTTGCTATGTGGCCTGGTGAGGGGCCCTTTAAAAACTGAAAACAAGCAGTTGGTGTGTATGAACAATGAGCACAAGCTCTGGAGTAACCCACCGTGGTTGCTCAGTGGCTATGGTGTTGGGCTGCTGAGCACGAGGTCGCAGGATCGAATCCCGGCCATGGCGGCCATTTTTCGATGGGGGCGAAATGCGAAGACACCCGTGTACTTAGATTAGGTGCATGTTAAAGAACCCCAGGTGGTCAAAATTTCTGGAGTCCCCCACTACGGCGTGCCTCATAATCAGATGGTGGTTTTGGCACTTAACACCCCATAATTTAATTTTTAAGCTCTGGAATAGAATGTTGATGTGCCAAGATTGATCCTGCTGGCATTCAGGGATAGTAACCTTGGTGACAGTGCTGAAACAAGCTCAATGGCACCAAGTATTTTCAAGTCAGATTAAGCATGCTCTTGACTGACTGCATTTTTATATCTCCACAGATACATTGGAATATGTTGCAGATAAAACAGTGATCATGACATTCTATTAATAAACGATTGACTTCTTGACTTCCACTGTCAAAGTACAGTGGGAGGGCAAACAGTTGCAGGGCGAACTAGCGAAGTGGCTAGTCTAAGCATGGGCCAGCATCCCGTTTGCAATTGTCGTGTAGTCATTTGATAAATGCAGAATATCAAATGCGCTATGGACCGCACCAAGGATGACATGTTGTGGTTCTTCATAGACGGCAATAAAGTGCTGTCCAAGAATGATGACGATGGACGTCAGGGAAATTTTTATTCTTTGAAGGTAAATTTTTCTGGTTTCGTCTTTTTTTTATTGCCACAAATGGAGGTGTGCTGCATTTTTCATGCTAAGAATATGGGTGCGTTTGCTCTAATATCAATTACCCGCCGTGGTGGCTCAGTTAGCTAAGGCGTTGCGCTGCTGAGCACGAGGTCACGGGATCGAATCCCGGCCGCGGCAGCTGCATTTCGATGGAAGCGAAGTGCAAAAACGCCAGTGTGCTTGCGTTGTAGTGCACGTTAAAGAACCCCAGATGGTCAAAATTAATCCGGAGCCCTCCATTATGGCGTGCCTCATAATCAGAACTGGTTTTGGCACGTAAAACCCCAGAAAGAAGCAGCCCTAATGTCAAGTTTATGGTAGTTTTCTACTTTGAACCTATAAAAAGTGGATGCACGTCTGATTCGGGGACATGCCAAAATGTGGGCAAATGAGTCAGCAGTCTGTTTTGGTGTTTTTTCTGCCTCTTGTTTATTTCGACCAATTTTGTTAGTCCTGTCAGGGACAAATTAACGCAAGTTTCCTCTATTACTACATAGTCAGTGACAGGTCAAGAAAGCAAGAGAGGCTTCTCCCAAAAACGCATCATATACCTGCTTTTCATTCCTTAATGCAATGCGGTTCTGTGCTCATTTAAGTGCATGTTTTGGGTTGAAAAACCTTTAAAAGCCTGTTTGTTCTTGCTACACTTTCGAGGATGTAAGGCAGTCATGAATGATGTGTTGATAATAATTCTTACAGTATCTGCTACTGGAGTTGCACAGTGCATTTGGCTTGGTTCTTCGGCTTCGTTACATTGACTTAGCTAGGTAGTGTCACCCAAAATGGCAGTGGGTGATAATATGCCCACATGTGTAATGCTCAGCATGGGGCCCTTTCTCTGAGTAAAGCCTCTCCCGAGTGCACATCTTATGCTGGCATCTAAGATGGAGTGTTGTCTCTGCATGTCAGGGGAGATGTCACCTCCTAAACTTTCTTACTTTAGCAGCTTCTATGATACACTGTTGTGCATGTCTCTTCACAACTGGGCTCATCGCATAGTTTAAATTTTACTGCACCGAGGTGAAGTGCCACCGAGGGTTTGGATTGTATTTAACAGAAGACCTCGGTGAAAGGAGCTGAGATGAGTATTAAGCCAAAAGACACTGCTTTAGAGAACTGGTGCCATGGCTTGATTATTATTGCATTTTCTTAAAGCCTTTCACATATGAATGGGGTTGATTACACTTTCAGTGAAAATGGAATGAAGCACAATTGCACTGAATTTTGGCACTGTCAACAAAAATATAAATGTGTCAACCAAATATTTGTGTATGTTGTTGACTCGTGGCTTGCAGCAGCTCACATTGTGGCGGGTGGCGGCAGCCATCCGTCTCCTCATTTTATAAACTAGAGGTCTAGACCCCACCACAATCGTGCATGTTTATGTATAAAATGAAGTCTACTGCATACATTAAAGATTTAAAATGGCAAACAAAGGTTAGAACATGTCTTCATTTGCTCTTGAAGGCCACTGTGACAGCCAACTCTATGTTGCAAAGCATTGCATTTAGACTTCAATGTGGCACTAAAGATGTCTGTACCTAGGATAAGTACGAAAATGCATTGAGCTGTGGGTATGCACAGAAGTGGGGACAGCAAGCTTGATGATCCCAATCTCACAAGTAGTATTCCTTTTCCATGAAGGCCACTGTGACAGCCAACTCTATGTTGCAAAGCATTGCATTTTATTCCTTTTCCTTCATACACCATTCATTCTAAGATTCAAGCTGTTATTGAGCTTGTGCTGTTGCTTCACACTTAGATATCTTTCTGCTCTTCATCCATGGGGGCTACTCTCAACCAACCTTATATTGCATGTGAAATGAGAAGGAATTTTCAATGAGGCAGCAAGGAAGAACTGGTTTTACAGTACTAGAGATGGTTTGATACGCTGAAGCCTCTTCTTAGCCGATGCTGGTGCACAGGACGCCTATGCACTTCGTCTTGTGTGGCATGGTGTCCTGTAGCTGTGAACAGTTTGTGGCACCACGTTTACCAGCTGTCCACCAAGGGGTCAGAGATCTGGCATTGTTTTTAGTTCCATTCAAAAACGAAACCGACACGGTTGTGATACAGGGGGGTGTAATACAATATTCATGTTATGCTTAGACAAACATGCTACTTTATGGTTAGAGAGTCGATAGCAGCTCATTGCAGCAGAAAAACAACTCTTACAAGTTTGGGGAAATACTTTTAACAGAGACACAAGAAATGTGGCTGCCACAGTAAGCATATGCCTGGTAATGTGGAAAGTGCTGCTAGCTTTGTTTTAAGTTCGCGTTACTTTGGCATTGAAAGCCCAACATATGCCAAACAGGATGATATGGCACTTCATGTTCAAGAGAACATGAACTCAATTTAATTTAGCCCTTTAAGTGCCATGGATGAGCCTTATTTTTTGCAATAAGAGCTAAGGACGAGCTCGTCTCATCCACGTGCTTGGGCACTCTTTGCAAGTGCCAGTAACAGATCGGGCAGGTCCAATCCGTTTTGACGTTCTGGCAAGTTCCCTCTTTTGCTGCTAGATCGCCTACAAACTCGGTTTGTCCTAAAGTTTATAGAACCAAAGTCAATTGTTAAACTGAGCGATGTTGTGCGGCGTCGCTACTGTCAGCGACATTTATGGCACTGCTGTCGCAGCAGGCTCCACCCAAGTCCACTTCTTGCTTGCCAGTCTGCATGAACTGGTGCCACATTCAGGTTCAGCAGTCTGTAAAATGTCGCGCTTTCTCTACACCAACGCAATATACATTATTTACTCTCCTAATGAATGCACTTTTTTCCCCAAAAAATGTGCACAAGCTTGGGGGGTGCTGTTTGTCATATGGGGTAAATTTTGAGCTTTTTTTTTTTTTTTTATGTCACCTCTTAAAAAGTTGCAGTTTCGCTCGAAATGCGAACCATCGATAGCATTTGCACAGACAGCTATACGAAGTGATGATAGTAGTTTTATCGGTCATGTAAACTTGCAAACATTCGCTAACTATGTCGATTAACAAGCATGGTGTCAGCATGCACAGGCAAACATAAACACATCACACTCGGTGACCGTGGACACTCGCTGTCAAAATGCTGGCATGAGCAAGTGCGGCAGCAACAGCGAGCAAAGTGACTTTTGTGCTGTGTATCGCTTTAACGCAAACTGAGTGGCGATACCGGAGCATGCACAAAGGTATAAGCCGCCGTCGCACCTAGACTCTGCCCCGGACGCAGATCACTTTCAAGATAGGGCGCGCTCAGCCGCGCAATGCGTAGCTGCTGCGCCTCCCACCCCTCCCCCCAGCGCCGTGACGGCGGGAGATTAATCTGCAAACGTTGGTGCTGACGGCAAAAATGCGCCTGAAGTGTCCATATGATTGCTATCACATTAAAGTAGAAGACACACGGTGCGGTTCTACGTCCGATACAATCGTACCCGCCAGATGCCGAATGGTACTATGTCTCTCATACTTCACGGCAGCAAGTTCAGGGTGTGATCATTGTGCGAGGGAAAAAAAAAAATACACTCCTTGATTGGAAAAGGGGGGGGGGGGGTGAGTTCATTACACGAGTAAATACGGTATGTCAGCGTGTTGTGCCTGGCTGCACGAGTGGTTACAGGACGTGTAAAGCGCCACGCTACCTGGATTTCTATGCGGTGCAAGATGGCACATTTCGTCACCTTCACAAGTAACTGTTCGACAAGTTGAGAGTTTGTGACACCCATCTTCATGATGATGACATTCTTAACTCTTTCCCTACGTGGGGAAAATAGGTGTTTTTTTTAGGTTACGGCACATCTTTTTTTGTGAAGACACTACTGCACTCAATATTTTGTATAATACATAAACAAAAAGCAGAATGAATGCACTTTTCACGCATAAAAGTTTTATGAACAAGATATATGTAATAAAAAAGATAAAGATTGCCAAAATCAAGGTTGTAGGATAAAATTGAACAAAGTTTCTAAAGACGTGCTTGTATCTACTTCGAATAAAAAAATTTTGATATGCTAAATGTATTGCCATCTAATAGGAACTACAGTTAAACCTGCTTATAACAAACCTCCATATAACGAATTCCTGGATATAAAGAAGTTTTCCTATTCCCCGCCGTTACTCCATAGAAGCACATGTATTTGAGACCTCTACATAACGAAGTGGCAGCGGGAGACCCCCTTCAAATAACAAATTTTCCCCGCCGACAACCTAGAGATTTCGCCCAAAATTTTGTGATTTTTGCACGAGCAGCAACCGGAAGCACCTTCTCCGCCGCGACAAAATGCGAAGCGAGCGCACGTGTGCGGGCGTACGAGCGTGTGCGAGGCGGGCCTGCATCCCTCGACCCGGCAATCTTGCCGCTGTGGGCGTGACCTTTCCCTCCCTTCATTCAAACCTGATCCTGCCGCTTGCTGCAGCTGGCCTAGCCCGCCAAGCCAGCACTGTCCTTTTCCAGTTGATGTTGCCGACGCGCTGGCAGACGCTGTGACACATCACACTCGATGAGCGCGGACACGTGCTGTCAAACGCTGGCGACGTGTGGAAGCGCCGCTGCAGAAGCGAGCAAAGTGACCTTCGTGCTGTTGTATATCGCTTCAACGCAAACTGAGCACCGAGAACACACAGCACGCACAAAGCTACGAGCTGCCGACGCACCTACACTGCCTAGACTCTGCCCCTAAGCAGATCGCTTTCAACATACGGCCCGCACGCAGTACGCAGTTGATGCAAGAGTACAGTACAACGCCGCCCGCTATCCCTCACCCCCTCACCGGTGCCTCCAGTGCAATGGAAGAAGGCGCGCTGCCTCCCTGCTTTTCTTTCTTGCGCGTGGGAGATTTAGACGCGGTCGTCGGCTCCCCTTGCATGTTTTCACTCGCACATACAGCACACGGCGCGTGGCGACTGCGTTATCGCCCTTGGACTTTACACGGAACATCTATGAGCCAAAACCAATTTTAGGGCCACAACGTGTCATGGACACCATCTTTAGATAGCAAATACAGATCTCAAGTGCCATACTTTTGCTGGCGGAAACCGAAAATACGTCATAGTTGTCGCCCCCCGGCACTTTAGGCGTCCAATGCCATCGTCAAGTCACCAAGCCAAGCGACATGAAAAGTCAAAATGGCCACTCGGGCCGGCGCGGGGTGGCAGTTCGCAACGTATGATGCGAGAACGGTCCCACAGTTGCGACGCAACAGCGAGGTTACCAATGCACTGGGTTCGATGGGAGCTGTGCCGGGACCGGCCGAAAACGACGTAACAGCCGGGAAAAAGCAGCACCCAAGAACGTAACAGCGGGGTTCTACTGTAACACTATACGACGCCATCGTGACGCTCGCTCATCGTTTCCGATGCCTCGCGCTTGTGCGAAACGACACGCGTCCACGCATCCAGTACCTGGTGTGACATTCCAAGGATGAGTGCTTCGATGAAAGCGGAAAACGTGTGCGCGTTACAATCGAGGGTGCGTTAGAATCGAGTAAATACGGTAAGCGTTTCTTTTTCGAATTTTCATACCGAACCTGCATATAACGAAGTTTTTCGGGAAGTCGTCAATTTAGTTATATCCAGGTTTAACTGTATCTCCGAAAAAATCTATTTTTCATATTAACAGGTATTCCGCTACAAAAATTTAACTGCAAGCACTACAGTTGGGTGTGCCAGGCTGAGGCCGCCGATGTTCCGGGCTGGTTTGCATTGTCGTCGCTCTGAAGAGTCAAATGCCGACGAAAAGGCAGCATCCTCGGACTCACTGCTGCTCGATCCATCGATAAAACTGGCCGCAGACACAGCAGAATCCCGAGATTTGCGATCTTCCGAAGCGCGCGCGCCGCTCTTAGAGGCTGCCATTTTTGCTTTCTACGTCGACGATCGCGAAACTTTGAAGCGTTCAAAAAATCACCGCCTCACGAGAAAAAACGCGAACTGCTTAGAAAACTAAAGCATAGTCCTCCTCCTTAACGTCCGATAGCGCAGTGTGTCCGTGAGCGGCGCGGAAGGTCTCGAAAGCGGCGTTTCAAACCATCAATAGCGAGCTAACGATGCCCTATGGGCGCGGCACGGGAAGAGTTAAAACATACTTGTAAATAATGTGGTATGCTGTAATTATGTGTAAACAGCAATTTATGTGCACCTGTGACCAAAAGTATACGGACCACAGGGTTGCCAAAAAAATTGAGTATCTTCATAATAACATGCCTAAACTGAAATTGACAAGTACAATGGAAAGATTGCAATGCCAAGTGTGGATTGTAGTCCTCACTTTTAAGTTACATTCACAGGCAGAGGGAGAAATTCGCAATTATTGCGCAATCCCTGGCCGTCTAGTCTACTTTTATTCACAGGTGTACCTCTTTAAATATATGAGAATAATACAAGTGTAAAAAGTCGCATAAGGGGATTGCATTTGTAGAATTATACGGCAATTGTTTTACTGTATAGGACTGAAAAATAAACGTGTAGGCTGGGAACAAGGTATTGTGGTTGTCTTTGTATTAAAAGAGAGCACAATATTCTAAAAAACTGGTTTTCCTGAATCCTAAATACATGTGATAATATTAATATATCGCTGAAAAATTCTATTTCTTGCAGGAGTAAAATTATGCAGCTATTATTTTTCCATTTAGGAATACTGGAAATAATGATTGAAGACAACAAATCAGAGCAGCGACGCCTGCAGAATCTGCGTAAAATGAAATAAAAATATACTAGGGTTTTATGTGTCAAAACCATGTTATAAGGCACGCCGTAGAGGGGTACTCCCGAATAATTTGACCATCTGGGGTTCTTTAACATGCACTTAAATCTAAGTACATGAGCGTTTGTGCGGTTCGCTCCCATTGAAAAGTGGTCGTCCTGGCCGGCTTCGAACGCGTGACCTCAAGCTCAGCAGTGCAATAATGCCATAGACACTGGGCTACCGCGATGAGTTAGATGTAAGTGTTATTGCTGACAATCACTTCAGCTGAGATCTAGAAGTGATACGTGACGTCATGAGAATAAGCTGTACAGTTGGAACACTATTTCTTAAGCAGAAAAATTTAGAGCTTTTGACAATGGCCGTCGTGATTTATCGCAAAGGCTATGAAAACCATCATTTGAGTAACTCTACCTACCGCAGAAGTGAAGCCCCTTCACTACTGCAGAAGTGAAAGGGGAAATTAAATTATCATCAGCCTATATTTATGTCCACTGCACAACGAAGGCCTCTCCCTGCGATTTCCAATTACCCCTGTCTTGCGCTAGCGTATTCCAACTTGCGCCTGCGAATTTCCTAACTTCATCATCCCACCTGGTTTTCTGCCGTCCTCGACTGCACTTCCCTTCTCTTGGTATCCATTCTGGGAAATTAAATAATCCGATATAAATTTTTAAAAAAAGACACAATGGAAAAGAAACTTTTGAACATGCATTTGAACAACTAACCTCCAAATCATGAGCGCGATCCTGTGACCAATATGCCACGAAAGATGAACAGAGGGAGAGATTATCCCAAAGTATTTATCTGTGGTTGTGCAGTGCTCGGCTAGGGACATGCAAAAGTGTGTCTGCGTCCATAGTACCTAGGCACAATCCCTACGTTTTTCTCTTGCAACCCACGCATGCGCACGCCTGTCAGGAAAATGCAGCATTGACAAAACGGAAACACACCGTTGCGAGAGTGCGTCTTTCATTTGATGATGTCGTCAAGCTCCAAAGATTATGTTTTTCTGCATGTAAGCGTTGAGTTATGTCAGTGTTTTCAGTGCTATAGAATCATCCCTGCAGTGACTCTGATATTGATGACTACGACGACAGTTTTGATATAGCGCGGCAGTGAAAGAAAATATATGGGCATCTCCTCGGTGCCCATATATTTTCATTGGTGCATTTTCAGACAGATTGTAAATTTACTACCCCCAAATCATATATGCTTAGAATTTGTTAAAAATTTGCTATCCAGATGTGCAATAAAAAAGTCATTTTCTTAGCACATTTTTGGCTTTTTTGCCAGTATTAAAGGGTTAAGGGAATGTTGACTTATGAGTGTGCTGCTGCCCCTGCATGCATGCATGCTGGAGCCAATGCCACAATATATTATGCGATGGTTTTCTGGCGATTAGCACTAAAGCAAATTGCAACTTAATGTTTTAGACAGCAGAGAAGTTTAAAATAAACACAAATTAATAAAAAATGTCAACACATATGCCGGATTTCACCAAAAGTGACGACCAGCACATGGAACCTCGGTTATGACATGAGTCAAGACTGTTTTATGCTTGGTTGACATGGTACAATCAACAGACGTTGCTGCTTCAACACTTATGCAGTTGGAATCTTTACTAATAATAACTTGGCAGTGCGGAAGGTCTCGCACTAGTCTTTTCACACGTGCATACTTAGGAACTCCTGAATTTTTAAATAAAATTTACGAATTTTGACTTGTTCTGTGATTTTACGAATGTTGTGTGATGTTTTGCTAAGAATTAATTTTGCTTGCAAGAGGGGGTGTAAGATGAGATGTCGCAGCATTGAAAAAAAAAATGCATACAAAAAAAAAAAAAATTAGGATGGTACCTGCACTGCCCTCTTGTGGCAGCACTAAACATATGCTAGAGCGGTACTTGCTTCGAACAAGTTTATTCCAACATCTTCTTGAAGCAGACCAAATCGGCAACAGCACTGTCCCTGAAAAAGGTACTGCGATTTTAAATTGATCTGTTGCTATTTGGTATCGGCTGTTCCAAATTTGCTGCTGTTTGCGTGCTGTTTCTAAAGGTATAAATCATAATTAATAAAATACCTGTGTATCCCACAAAAGGTGTGTGTGCTCAGGGTGAAATAAAAAAAGAATGAATGCTATTCACCCCTCCCTCTCCGCATGTCCACTTGTATCCATGGGATTTTTTAAATGAATTTTTAAGTTCACAGGTTGTCAAGTATACAGTCCCTTATCAAAAATTTTCAGGCAACAGTCTGTGCGAACATGTTGACATTGTGCCATGTAGCGGGACTTGCAGTTGGCTCTGGCAGCTCCGAGGTTAGCAAAGGAACACAGTTTTTCACCATCCACAGCTACCAAGTGCCCAAGTTAATTCAGGAGCTCCGCCACCTGTCTGAAGGCCAACGTATTCGCTAGCACGGTGGCCTGGGGAACTCTTGACCACAACTGTACATATAATCGTATATGCGTTCAGCAGAAGGCCGTGGTTAGTGTTGCAGCACAATGAGTTCTGCCTTGAGGACTTTCTGGCCATTTCTGAATGCTGCACTACTTTGGAAGCATAGCAGCAGACGTTGTACTTCAATGTGACCTATTATTGTTGCCAAATTTCAAGGCAAAAAAATAACTGATTTAAGTTTGCAAAAGTGAAAAGTGGTGTGTTTTGTGGACTAGCTATGAGCACTTTTTCTGCAGGTTCACTGAAGAGTTCTATCATAACAAGGATGTGAAAGGTGAATATGGTCCTAAAGTCAGAAGGGTGTTCGCTGCACTAGCCAAGGACAAGTATGAAGATGTTTACGCACCTGCTAAAGAACAGTTTGATGGCACCGGCTCCTATGGAAATGGTGCTGCTATGCGGGTTGCGCCTGTTTCATTGTACTACTACGGAGATGAGGAGAGAGCAGTTCAGGTATGTGCATTTGCAATACAAATCTTGACACCGCAATACCCGTCGACTTTGTTACAGTGTGAATTGATTTTCTGTTCCAGCTTTTACTGCGCTGTAGTGAACAACTAAGGTGTATGATGAATTTGAATTTAGTTTCTTGCATGCATGCAATCTTGTAGTACCATGCAGACTTTTTCTGAAGGAGGCAGTGACCTGCTTCAGGGCTGCTGAAGGGGGCACAGAATGACTTGTAGCATCCTGTCTTTTCTAGAACTTGCAGATGACTATGAAAAATGGGTAATTCAGAAGTGTTGTGTGCTTTGATAAAGCTGAGGGTGCAGGATAATGAGCTCAAGTTGCATATTTATTCTGATGAAATATTCTTGAATGGCTTCATTTGAGATGCTTTGAAGCTTTGGAGATAGTTATAGAATAGGGGCCTCAAAGAAATAATGTCGAAGCCACTGCGCATGCACGAGATGCAAACTGCATTTGGGTTTTGCGTCAGACATGCTATTTCACTGATTAAGCAGGAGCACCAAAAGCTTTGTGTCAATGAACACGGTGGCACCCATTGCAGTGATGGCACTAACCCAGCACTAAACTGGGCTCGATTCGTGGTAACGCGTGTAGTTCGTAAGATAGAAGTGGCTGTGGTTATTGCTTTCTCTCAACTAACATGTGTAATGAACATTGATTCATTAGATGCCACTGATTCCAAATACGATTGTCGATTTCATGGCTCGTAGGCCTAACACGGATCAACTTGGCTGGTGAAGGCACGCAAAGTTGGTTACTCAAAACTAAGCGCAACAAGTTGCTTGCTGCTAATAGAATAACCTCTAAATTGTAATTAAACACGAAAACATGCTAGTTTAAATTACTCTTCTTATCATAATATGGTATATTTTATTTTGATATTTATATAACAGCTTTTCTTTGATGCCGTAGTGGCGCTGCATGCGCAAGACGCTATCTACAAACGCAAAGTCCTATTCTAAAACTCTTCACTTTAGAATAGGACTTCGCGCTGAGTTTTGATCACGTGAGCTACCACAGCAAAGTGTAGATTCGCGCATGAAAAACCCGCAATGGGCTGGTCTGAGCTCCATTGGCTGGCACTGTAGTGTTGCCATTGAGAAATATATTGTCATATGAGAAATAAGCTTTTTGAAAAAAGTTTTGCGAATGATCACGTCGTTAAAATATATTTGAGAGGACCGTCGTAAGTATACAAGCATAGGGAACAGGAGCGAAAAAACGGTAACACTGCAGAAGGCGCCCAGACGCTGCCCAAATTGCAGCAGATGACAGGTCCGTGCCCTGACGTCACGTGAGCGGCGCTCGCAGCTCCCCTGTAGGTCATTCTCTGGGCTAATAGATTGTTGCACAGTTCTATGAGGACATAGGTGGGATATAACGGGGGAGGGCCTCAAAAATAGCGGCGGAGAACAAGCAATACTTTATACAAGATTGTCGCTGCAGGGACACCGCGAAAGCAGACACAATGGAAACAATCGCGATGACACTGGTGGCTCGATCCATCACTTTGTTTTCCATTGTTTATCTTCCATGTGTGCTTTTGTGTGCATCCTCATAGCGGCAATTAGTATATATTACGGTATAGGTACCAAGTGAATGCTAACTAATCCCTGTCACTTATGTACCTGGTGTAGCTCAGCTAGCACACGATCTGACAGTTGGCTAAAGAGCAGTTGTGGGGACTACGATAGAATGGTAGTGCTGTGCTGGAACACTAATATGTTTGACACATGTGCCAAATAAGCAGAGTTCAGACTCTAGCCTCCCTGTGATAGATGCCTATGATTCCTGCTGTTCTGCAGGAGCGCTCTGTCTCCTGAATTCTCTCAAAGTAGGCACCTGTGAATGGTAATAGGGATATATATCTTATTCTATACCTGGCCAGCTCCCTAATATTTTATAAAGTTTATGAATGTAGGCCCATTGCTTGAGTTTACAAATGTTGCAACAAGTTTTATGAAAAATGAATTGTGTTCGTGAAAATGTTTTCAAGCTGTTGACAAATGGGATGGCACAAGACTGCAAACAATGCATGCAAAAAGGAAATTATGGTAGTACTGGCGTCATCTTCTTGTAGCAGCGCAGGACTCCATGGACCAGAGGGCTACTTGTTTCAAGCACGCTTATTTAGACAAGTAACTAAACCAAGCGGAATCGGCAACAGCAGAGTCGCTGAGTCCATGGTACAAAAATATTGTCAATCTTTGTTGCTCTAAGTTAGCTGCTGCTTGTATGCTGCATCTAAAAGTAAATGATTAATAAAGTATGTATATATCCAACAAAAAACATGTGCTCAGAGCAAATTTTATAAAGCTATGTACTATACTCCTCGCTTCCCTTTCTCCCCCTTGTCATATCCACAGAAATTTTACAAATTCTAAAGAGCACAGTTTTGCAAGTATGTTATTCGCTACAGCATATTCAAACATGGTAATTCTCTTTATATCTAGATAGCACAGAAGCAAAGCAAGCTGACACATGCACATCATCTGGGATACAATGCAGCAGCACTGGTATGCTTGGCCATTCAGCTCGCACTTTCATTAGATCCGTCCAAGGAACTTGATGTCGGAAGGTTTCTTGACACCTTGAAGTTGAAGATGGAGAAAATTGAACCTGAAGAAGGCCGGTAAGCTTAATCGTATGACTTTATTATGAAGTGGACTGTGCAAGCATATGTATGCATTTTGCAGCCCCCCCCCCCCCCCCCCCTTTTCTCTATGGTGGGGAATTTGTTGGGGGTACTACATGGTGGAAAGTAGTGCTTCATGCAAGTGCTAGAGAAGTTACTTGTGAAACTTGTTATCCTTAAGCCCATGCACATAGTTGGCAGGTAAGTTAGGCTGGACTTTTTAGCTATTTTTTGCCAGGTAGAAACAGATATGAAATTTTAAGGTTATGGTTCATGGTACCTTATAAATCTAAAGTCCTCGATCATGCCTATGCCTTAGTGCTAGAAAGTGTAGGAGCTGCCCAGGCTCGATGCCTGTGGAGATACTTCCTGCCCATGAAGAGCTGTGAGGAGGGGAACAGACGCACAAAATCAAAACACATGTCAGCGGAAATACCTTAATTTGATCAAAAAAAAGATACACTTAAAAAGGGTAATTAGGTAGGGCTTCAGGTGTGAAGAGAGAATGTTTTTGCTAAGCTGTAGTCGTTTTGAATATGTTCCTGTCCTTGTAAAGTGTATGTTTCTGTTCACAGAAGCACATTGCGATGGTGATTTGCTTGAGATCCTTGACTGTATTGAGACTGCAGAGTGGGCTAGTAGCATTGAGTGTGGGTTTGCAAGAAGAAGACAGTGTGAAAAAGCTTTAGAAGGGCACTGCAAAGGAATAGATTTTGTGCCTTTTTTTTGTATGGCTAGCTGCCTCTTGCACTGTTTCCTTCATGTTTGACTGTGTTGCACAATTCACGAATCTTGTATACCATTCACAAGCTAGGTTCTGCGACTATTGCTGACTATGGCCTGCAGCTCAAGTAATAATGTACAGGGTGCTGCGTATGTTAAAAAGAAAAAAGGTTTTGTGCTCACTGCTACACTGTTTTTGCTGAAACTTTGCAAAAGGATCACATATTGAAATCTACATCGTTCAGTGCAACACTTGCCACAGTTAATTGCCTGGTTTTTAAGAAAAAAGTTCAGATTTGCCAGCATTTATAGGGATGCACTGCTGCCCCAACGGAGCAAGCATAAAGTTATGTCGCCACCTGCCGGCAGCTGCAGAAAGCAGCATTTCATGGAGGGCAATTGCGTGTTCCAGGAGCGAGCAACACGTGGCAAACCTCCCTGACCGGCTGCTCTCTGTAGCCGCCAGCAGGTAGCTACACAAGCCCATAAGCGAAGGCAAATTTGCACTTCCTTCTTAAAAACCTGGCAATTAACTGTGGCAAGTGTTATACTGAACGACAAAGATTCCAACATGCGATCCTTCTGCACAATTTGAGCAAGAACAGTGCAGCAGTGAGTGCAAAATCTTTTTTTCAAACTATACGCAGTGCAATATGCAGCACCCTGTACTACCTGGTGATTCTGTCTCATAGCTGCAAGCGACTTGAGCTTTAGAGTATGTTGGGCTCATGAAATAGACTATTCTCACTTTTCATTCTGCATCTGTGTAGGCCACGGAGTGTTTAAAAAGGGCAATCATCTCAGATACTAAAGCTGTCTGATCGTGTCAACAAAGGCTGACAATATTTAACTGTAGCATGAGAAGACGGCACAAGTAATTGTATACACACGAGCACTTCACCTTCAATCTGATATGTATTGATGTTCCAGTTAACACTTACCTGCACTGCATTTTTCCAGTATTGATCAGTGTTAACTGGAACATAGTGCATTTCGCCCCGGAATTTGAAGACAGTGCTGTTGCAGTGCTTCGTAACAAGATTCCTTAAAACTAGAGCTAAGTGCAAGAGATTTCTGGTAAATCGACATGACTTATTTACTGTTCGGCTTCAATTCTTCATTTGGGACATGTGCACTTAAGTGAATAATATTAAAGTTGATTGGTGAATGCTCAATGAGCTAGCATCATGCTGGAATTTATTGTGCAAGTCATTTCTGCTTTTCAATTAACCCAGCTGATGTGACAGAATTGAACTGTCTACACAGTTGAGTTTCAATAATTCTTATTTCCACAAAAAAGATCACCTTTTTGGTAATATGGCAAATATATGTCTTTTGTAATGAGATGTGGAAATGAACTACAGGATAGAGGGAGGATGTTACTTCAGAGGAACCTGAATTGTGATGTTATGAATGGCTTTATTGGCAATTATAAGTTTACTATGAAAACCTCAGTGCATTGTGTTGACTCTGCTGGAGAGTTGAAAGCTATTTGAGTGTTCATTCATTTTGAACTGTGCTGAGTAACACTAATCATGGTAAGTGACACAAATACTCACCAGACAGGACGAGGGAGTGCAAACTACCAAATGGTTTATTGTCGATGAACCGGTGCCCTTATATGGGCTGTAGTGAATTGAGCATGTGCAGATGCCAAGGCTAACAAGACAACAAAAAGATGTGGATACCTTGGAAGTGGAAGGACACGATGAAACAGCGGATGCAGAGAATGGTTAACTATCGCCAGGTGTTCGTTCGTTTTTAAGTGACGTTTCTTGCCAGCTCTACCTTGGGTGCCACAAGCAAGGTAAAAGGTGCACCTACACATGCGTCAGCCTCTTCCCCTACCCCAGAGCCTCTTAAATTTCCCTAGTTTTTTCATTAGAGCTGGCGACAGCAGCAGTTCTTTCGAATTTTGTTGTGCAAGAACACATTTTGCAGTGCGCAGCAACACAACAAGCAGTTGGCTCATATATTTATGTTCTTTTAATCTTTCATTGAGGCAGCACCCTGTCTGTGCGATGTATGCTCTGCCACGTGAAAGTGCAATTCTATATACTATATTCTATATGCCCTTTGAAAATTTCATGAACCTAACCCTGTGCTGACGTTGAAGCTGGCCAGGCTCATGGTTATGTTTTTCATTGACCTTTTTTGCACATGCACTTGAGCTATTGTGGAGCTGAGAAAAGCACCTTAATGCTATATCTGCCAGCAATTTTTCTAAATTTGTGCAAAAACTTGTGCATGCCCTATCAAAAATTCTAATACGAAAACTAATAGCCTATTAAGTTATCTCTTTCCCTACCATGGGGAAAATAGGTGGTTTTGTAGGTTACAGCAGATTTTTTTTTTTCTGAAGGAACTACTACACTCAATATTTTATGTAATACATAAACAAAAGCAGAATGAATGCACTTTTCATGCATAAAAGTTTTATTAACAAAATGTATGTTATAAAAAAATATATAAATTGCCAAAATCAAGATTGTGGGATAAAATTTAACAAAGTTTGCAAAGACACGCTTGTATCTACTAAGAAAAAAATGTTACGAACGTTATGAGATATAAAAAATGTATTGCCGTCTAATAGGCATCATCTCCGAAAAAATCTACATTTTTCATTGAACAGGTATTCTGCTACAAAAATTTAACTGCCAGCACTACAGCTGGGTGTGCCAGGCTACGGCCGCCGATGTTCTGGGCTGGTTTGCGTCGTCGTTGCTTTCAGAGTCAAAGCCCGACGAAAAAGCAGCATCCTCAGACTCGCTGCTGCTCAATCCATCAATAAAATCAGCCGCGGATACAGCAGAATCTTCAGAAGCTCGCACGCTGCTCTCGGAGGTGGCCATTTTTGCTTTCTACTTTGACGATCGCGAAACTTCTAAGTGCATTTAAAAATCACCGCCTGGCGGGGAAAAAGCGAACTGCTTAGAAAACTTAAATATAGTTCTCCTTCACGTCCGATAGCGCAGTATGTTCGTGAGTGGCGCAAAAGGTCTCGCAAGTGGTGTTCAATAGCGGGCTAACGATGCCCAGTAGGCGCGGTACGGAAAGAATTATTGACACTAATACAGTCTATTAGGTCTATTAGTGTATTAGTCTAATAGGTATTGGTGTATTTGTCTAACGGGTCTATTAGTGTGCTAGTCTAATAGATCTGTTGGTGTGAAAGAAAATGTTTCAATGCACCATATACAGAACGAAGAACAGGTATAATTGCTAAAATTGCTAGAAGCATTTACAGTTAAACCTGCTTATAACGAAGCTCCATATAACGAATTCCTGGATATAACAAAGTTTTTATATTCCCCGCTGTTACTCCATGGAAGCACATGTATTTGAGACCTCTACGTAACTAAGTGGCAGCGAGAGACCCCCTCGAAATAAAGAATTTTCCCCGCCAACAACCTAGAGATTTCGCCCCAAATTTGGCATATTTGCGCGAGCACCAACTGGAAGCACCTTCTCCGCTGCGACGGAATGCGAAGCGACGGCGGGGCGCTTGGCGCGCTCAAATTCACGGCGATTGCGAGGCGGGCGTGCGTGCGAGCGCGCGGGAGGCGGGCGTGCATCCCTTGACCCGGCGATCTTGCCGCCGCGGCCGGGACCTTTCCGCCTCCCTTCATTCAAACCTGATCCCCCCCCGCTTGCTGCAGCTGGCCTAGTCGCCAAGCCGGCAATCTCCTTTTCCAGTTTATGTTGCCGAAGAAAAAAAAGACGCTTTCTTTTTTTTTTTCATTCCGTTGGCAGCGCCACTCTTTGGTTACCTGCGCAAGTCTCTGCACTTCACTTCACTAACCTAACACTAGGTGACACTATACGACGCCATCGTGTCGCTCGCTCTTCGTTTCCGACGCCTTGCGCTTGTGCGAAACGACACGCGTCCACGCATACAGTACCTGGTGTGACATTCCAAGGATGAGTGCTTCGACGAAAACGGGTGCGCGTATAGAATCGAGTAAATACGGTAAGCGTTTATTTTTCGAATTTTCGTGCCGAACCTGCATATAAAAATCCTCTTTATAACGAAGTTTTTCAGGAATTTTTAGCATGTATGTATTTTTACAGATTTCTTTTTCGAGAACTTCACCAGGTCAGGAATCTTATGTGTCAGAGCTTTTCGTCAACTTCAACCAGAGGACATCCTTTTGAGAAAGTTGTTAAAAAACCTGGGCACCAAAATACACACATAAAATCATGTAAAAGCAGGGTTGCTAGTTCTGCCACTGAACGTTTAAGCTGGCAATATTTGCTTCCAAATTATAATGTGGCTCCGCAATTACCAAACTAAGTTTAGGTCAAAGTGGGATATGCTAGCTAAAAATGTTTATCATTATGAAAAATGCCGCCACCTGACAAGACAGAACATTCCAAATTATAATGTGGCTCCGCAATTACCAAACTAACTTTAGGTCAAAGTGGGATATGCTAGCTAAAAATGTTTATCATTATGAAAAATGCCGCCACCTGACAAGACAGAACAATTATAAATCACACAAAATCAACATAAGAAGTGCATTACATCGAAACTGTAGGCAGCTAAGGAACAGCTCTAGGCAGAAATCTACCACAGTATTGTTGGAAACAGATATGTCATTGCTACAACACGCGCAGCAATCAGCCCAATTAATGGCATTGTACAGAAGTACGTCGACCATTGGGATAAAAAAAAAAGAAGCCTTTATACTGTACTATATAAACATAAATAAGAATAATTACCTCCAAATGGTATAGAGACGCTCGTGCCTCGTGCAGACGCGAACACAATATGGCCCGGAGTAGTGTGGCTGCAAAGGCTTCCGCACGGCATAGTTATGCACGAAAACGTGAGTAGCAGAGGT
Source organism: Dermacentor silvarum (assembly GCF_013339745.2). NCBI lineage: Eukaryota > Metazoa > Arthropoda > Arachnida > Ixodida > Ixodidae > Dermacentor > Dermacentor silvarum. The sequence goes on along the minus strand of NC_051154.1, from coordinate 42,480,588 downwards.
GAGTGCGGGAGAAACGTACGGAGACCTTGCTTCTTGCGAATGTGTAGGCACGGGACGTATCTGACTGAAGAAATCTTGCAGTTCGGCAACGTAGTCGGCAGGTGATGGCATAGGTGTTTTGCTGGTGGCGACAAAGAAATCGCATGGAAGGCGTAGGTGGGTGCCGTAGACGAGCTCAGCACAGGAGCAACCTTGGTCGCTCTTGAGTGCGGCTCTGATGCCAAGTAAGACGAGAGGCAAATGTAGAACCCACTTCTCCGACGATTCATGCGCCATAAGGGATGCCTTGAGATGCCTGTGAAAACGTTCAACAATTCCATTGTACTGCGGGTGGTAAGCAGTACAATGGCAGCCGCACTACTCCGGGCCATATTGTGTTCTCGAGCGTTTACGTAATTATTATGCGATGCTGATGCTGCTGCCGCTACAGTATAATCAGTGCAAGGATAAATGCTACACATTGATGCACGCTGATAGAACCACAAAGCGCTGGGGTAAAAACACTTGCCTTGCTTTGTTTTAAAGTCACAACAGCATCCACAGGTTAAACTATCCAAATAACTACTGCACGAATAAGATTATAAACAGGTGCTAACACCACGGGTTCCTTAAGAGCACATTGTTCATTCACTAATGTGCATGCCTCGCATGACACCTCGCCCTGACAAGGCAGCCCCAATGCACACGTGCTGTGCACAACTACGGCAGCAGACTACGGTTGCAGTTTTATGTTCTTTCCGCCCGCTGTGTTCCCTTTTGTATGATACCTACCGCTCTTTGATGTCAATAAATATTACGGCCTTTTATATGCGCTATCAAGTTGGCAATTTACGTTACAAGTTTAACATTTACCTTATGTGCACTTCAACAGAAAATATGGGACTAACGAAACTTCAGTGGCAAACAAATATAGTTGCTGCTATTGCACCGTCCTTCGTAAGCTCCACCGGGCTTCATGACTCTACCTTGCAGATTGGCTGGTTGTTCTTTCCTTCACTTTTTTTTCTGTGCTTTAAACACTAGCTGTTTCCTTAACAACTCATCGCGATGAGGCTGAATAGTTCCGCAACGTCATCAGTGAAGCAAAATTGGCAAGACCATGTAGGCGCACATCGCTTTCGTGTATGTCGCTGAAAGATTGCCAGTTTCAGTAGCTTAGTGCGCTGAAACTAATGCAAACGTGCGAATGCAGTGTGCTGCGCAATTGCGCAACAGAATTCTTAATGAGTCTGTGATTAATTAGAAACACCTTTCCATGCAAGCGAGCGGTCCCCTAGTCTAATTTTTTATCAACTTTCACCAGCAAGAGCTGCAGAATCCAGCAATATATGTTGTATAACAGAGCAGCAACAATATGTATGAGGCCAATAGGACATATTAGTCTAATAGAGAAATTACTAGACACGCAACACTGTTTGTATCCTAATACAAAACTGTATTAGACTAATACAAACTTCAATTAGAATTTTCGCTAGGACGTCAGATTCAAAGACCAGTTTATTGGTTTTATCAACTGGTGCTTTTTCCTTTTTTCCTTTCCTTTTCATGTTCGTTAAAAGTTTTTTACTGATGTGCGTAATCATCCCTTTCGCGTAGCTACTCTTCCGGAGTGTATTGATCTGTGCTGTCAAACTGTCTGCAATTCTGTGGTAGCATGATTCCTTAATGGCTTGTTTGATGCACGTAGGGGCAATTCCCCTTTTGATTATTTTAAGAGTGCCGTGAATCAAAGTTAGCAGCCCCCATCCTTATTTCTAAATGAAAAAAATTTTTGAGCGAGCATATAAGGGACTTAAGTTCAGTCATGAACTCTCAAAAGGAGGCAAATTGGAGTTTCCTGATATAGAAACGAGGTTTATTCGATTCAGCCAGGTTTCTCTGCACCCTGCACCTCCGTGCTTGATTGCACGGGGTGCAAGGCAAGGTGCAGCCTGGCACACCATAACTGGCACCACCAGCACCTTTTTGTTTGTGGTGCCATACACCTTTTCTGAATCTAACAAACCTAAGAATGCAGGAATACGACATGTGCTGGTCATGCAGGGCACGAGGAGAGAATGAGGAGAGAAGCAACAGCTAGTTGTGCCTAGCAACCTCACTGCACACTGCAAAATGTGTTCCTGGGCGCCAAAATTCAATAGAACTGCTGTTGTCGCCAGCTCTAATGTAAAGACTACTAGAGAAGTTTTAGAGGCTCTAGGATAAAGGAAGAAGCTCACACATGCGTAAGCGCACTTTCTATCTTGCTCACGGCACCCAAGATAGAGCTGCCAAGAAACATCACTTGAACAAAAAAAAGTTATACAGATCCCACGTACTATGGGAATCAGTTATTTGAAGCATTTTGCAGGTAGCTGGCTATGGCATCAACCATGCGGTGCCGTGCCTCGAGCGGGTGCTCATTGTAGAGTTTGGACATGCTGAGGGTCGGAAAGAATGTGAGCTTGCCTACCTGCTAGATGATTGCAAACACATTCGCCTTCCTCTGCACCGAGACCCAGTGGTACGCCATCCTCAAGTTGCTCAAGTAAATCGTTGAGGAACGCAATGTCCGAATTGACGCGTTTCTCGATGAAGCAGCGGTCTTCCGAAAGCTTTGTGAGCGTCAGGAGCCAGTTAGCGTGTACGGGGTGGGAAACTTGCTTTTATTTATTTATTTATTTATTTATTTATTTATTTATTTATTTATTTATTGTACCCTCAGGGCCGAAGCATTACAGAGGGTAGTGGCAAAAAAAAGCTTTCCTGTGAGAAGATACACTTATGCATGAAGTTATATAATGTACCAATACAGTCGAATTTCGATAATTCGAACTCCAAGGGGCCCGAAAATTTTTTCAAATTAAAGGAAGGACGTATTTTTGAAGTATTCGAGCACCATAGCACAATGCACGAACGGTGCGAGTCGGGAAATATCGCGCCGCGCAAGCGCATAGCGAACGCAACAGCCCACGCCGGCCAACGCTCGGTTCCCAATAACGGCAGAAAACGAAACTTCAGGGAGCGGACGGCGCCGCCATGACGATAGCAGGGAAGCGGATTTGGCCTCAGCAACTCCGCCGCTTCGGTAGCAGTGGCTTCGGTGGCTCTCCTCGCCCTCTCTCTCAACTCCCTCGCAGCTCCCTTACCTTCGACTGTCTCCGTGTGTGCCCGCCCCCTGAAGTTTCGTTTTCTGCCGTTATCGGGAAGCGAGCGTTTGCTGGCGTGGGTGCCGGCGCCGCTGGTTCAGCCGACCTGGCACCAGCTTACCCCGCTCCCTGAAGTTTCGTTTTCTGTCGTTTTCTGTCGTTTGCCAGCGTGGGCATCGTTGGCCGGACTGGGCCTCCGCCGCTGCATTAAGGGGTCTCTCCTAAGCTTTTGCTCTTTGGCGGTGTCGGAGCAATGCCGGTCGGAGGCGCCACCGCGTTATTGGGCGCGCTGCTGAGCGTATTGTCGGTCCGTGGTCTGTTCGAACTAACCGTCGCCAATGCTTTCGCGTTCGAATTACCGAGCGTTTTCGCCCATTGAAATACATGTAACTTTGACAGGACCACAGCGTCAGTTAAAATAAACCGGCAGTTCGATTAAACCGGCAGCTCGAATTAAGCATGTTCGAATTAACAAGATTTGACTGTACAAATACAAATCTAACAAATCAATACAAATCACCGAACTATAAAACAATGTAAACTGCCAAGATGATACAGGTCCACACAAGCAAACAAGAAGAAACAACAAAAAATAAAATGAGGTAAAGAACTATTTAGTTGCTGATGGTCTGTAATTTCTGCAGTAGGGGTAGGAAAATGGTTGAGCCGCTATTCGTATGGAAGCAACCACCATCCAGTATTGCGCAGCGAACATAGAACCGGATCTTTTTAATGGGCCGAGATAGATAGATAAATAGACTCTAAGAGCCAGAAGTTCAGAGAATGCTTCGCATTAAAAAACAAACACCTGGCGATAGTTGCATTCATTGCATTCGCTTTTTCATCAGTGTGTCCTTCCACTTGCAAGCTATCCACATCTTTTTGTTAGTTGTTAGCCTTGGCATCTGCACATACTCAATTGACTACAGCCCATACAAGGGTAACATTTCATCGACAATAAACCAGTTGGTAGTTTGCACACTCTCGTCCTGTTTGGTGTATCTACTTGTGTTGTGAGGGGTAGTGCTGGCTAACACTCCCAGGGTTAGTTGTAGTGGTAAAACATAAATACCCCAGAAAGTGGATGAAAAATGATGCCACGGTAGCTCAGTTGATAAAAGCATTGCAGGCGTAATGCGAAGACGTGGGATCGTTTCCCACCTACGCCAAGTTGTTTTTTCATCCATTTTCATTTCCATTATTTTATTGCTTCTTTAATTCACTTACTAAGTACAAGTATTTTACCCGACGTGGTTGCTCAGTGGCTATGGTGTTGGGCTGCTGGGCACGAGGTCGCGGGATCGAATCCCGGCCACGACGGCCGCATTTCGATGGGGGCGAAATGCGAAAACACCCGTGTACAGTATAGACCACTTATAACGTAACCGCTTATAGTGCAGGACCGGATATAGTGCGGTCTTTTCAGACTCCCGTTAATTTTCCCATAGCACTCCATGTATACACGTATCGCTTATAGTGCAGTTGCGGGAAACGAAATACCGGTTACAGTGCGGCTGCCTGGAAATACGGAAGTCAGCGGAGATGGCGAACGCTCCCCTCAAACGGGCGCCCCAAGGAGTGCTCGAGGAAGAAAAAGAGACAAAGTGGAGGAGAAGGGCACGTGGTGCGAACGAACAGCCAGTGAGGCTGAAACCAGAATCTTGAGTGCGAGTCGTGAAATATCACGGCGCGCATAGCGAGCGAGGGCCACGAAACTGCCAACGCCGGCCAAGGCTTGCGTCACGATAACGGCAGTAAACGAAACTTCAGGGAGGGAACGGGCGGTGCCGACACGGCACGGCGAAGGGCGCACGCGGAGATCGTGGAATGTGAGGGAGGAGGGCAGCAGGGAAGCGGTTTTCGCCTCGGCAACTCCGCCGCTTCGGTGGCTCCCCTCGCCCTCCCTCGTAGCTCCCTCACTTTCGACTGTCACCGTGCGCGCCCGCAGGCGCCGCCGCTCCAGCCAGCCCGGCGCCAGCTCCCCGAAGTTTCGTTTTCTGCCGTTATCGGGAAGCGGTCGTTTGCCGGCATGGGCAGCTTCGTTGGCCGGCCTGGGACAGCGCCGCTGCTTCCCTCTGCGCCGTATCCTCAGCGTGCAAGGTCAACACGTGACTAAAAAGTAGAGGAAGCATAAAGGAGAAAGAAGGGTTCACTGCCATTTTTTTACGCGTGGCTACGGTAGCGTGGCTGAGACGTCGGCACGTACACGCATGTTCCGGCGCAACGCAGAATCGGCGACCTTGCCATTTGAGAGAGGGTGACATTTCCGCCGCGTCTCTCCTAAGCTTTTACTCTATGGCGGTGCTGGAGCAATGCTGGTCTGAGGCGCGCGCCGCCGCGTGATTTGGTTCGAATTAACGAGATTCGACTGTAAATTGAATGCAAACGTTCTAGCCGCATTCCTCGACTGTCCCATACGCGTGGCGGCTCGGTGCACATGTTTTGTATATGTGCAGGCCTTGAAAACTGTTGCTTTGGTTATAGTGCGGTACCGCTTATAGTGCGGGTATTCGAGACTCCGGCGACTTACGTTATAAGCGGTCTACACTGTACTTAGATTTAGGTGCACGTTAAAGAACCCCAGGCGGTCCAAATTTGCGGAGTCCCCCACTACAGCGTGCCTCATAAGCAGATCGTGGTTTTGGCACGTAAAACCCCATAATTTAATTATTTTTTTTAACTACAAGTAATTCCCCCAATGTTGTCCTTGGTTTCGGGGTTTGCTGGCTTTTATGATATGATTAATAAAAATCGGGCCCCTCGGTTCTCTTTCGTCTCGTTCATTATCATGATTAGTGTCGCTCAGTGCAGTTCAATATAAAAGCTATTTACAATAATGAATATTAGGCTTTGCACACAGCTGCAAAATAGCTGCGTCATATTCTGTAGTTGCTAGCACAATTTAATGGTTATGGATCAGTAATTTATAGTGTGCATTTGTAGTGAAATGAGCATAAAGAAAATCAGCTGGCTGGCCGGGTGTTTGCTGTTTACTATTGTTCTTTGAGGGTCATTTTGATGACTTTAACTGTTTTTCCATCTTACAGTTTCTACAGTGAGAAGCTCGAAACCATGAAAAAAATGCTGAACCACTACGAAGATGCTCCACCTGAAAGGGTTGCTGCCATATTGGGCAATGAGATCACTGCAGACCGTTCAGTGCCAGCAGCCCTTTATGCATTCCTTCGTAGTACACGGCCACTGACAGGTTGCAAGGTGATAGCATTCAAAGTGTAGAGCCCAGCTCTAGCGCATAGCCTGTACTGTTACTGAATTCTGTATGTTTATTCTAGTCTTATGTTTTCTTTGCAAGCGTAACCAGTGCTTATGCTGGCATTAAATAGCCACTAGCAAGGTTTGCAACAAGCATGTTGTGTAGAATCCATGGTTTTTGTAATCTTAAGACCTTCCAGGAGGCCCTCATGAATGACTGTGCTCTGTCATGGTCGCACCAGACCCTCTTCCTTTGCCGCTGGTGATGTCAAAGGTGTTGCTGTAAAATGTACACGGATACATGTTGCTGTCGGCTGGAAAGAAAGACAGGACTTGGCCACACCAGCTGGCATGTGATTGTATACGCAAATTCCACAGCCATGAACAGTGACTCCGCATACAAAATGAAAAGAATGGACTGTTGGTGTGATGTAGGACTGAGACAGGCTTACATATCACTGAAAGTTTGCAGAGATTGTCAGTGAGCATGGTCATTAAAATGAGGACACTGTGATAAAGTGTGATGCCAAGTTTAATAGACAGTTTTAGAATAGCGTTTGCAACCAAACTTAAACACATTACGTACGTAAAGAAATAGCATCGTCCTCACTGCGCATGCTCTGAACATTATTGGGTTTCTGTGGTTTACGGGCACAATGGTAACGTACGTTAATTGGTGAGTTTATTGTTTGTAATGTTCACGCACACTAAGTAATAACATGGAACATGGCAGCACCCATGGCTCCCGGTTCACCGTGAATTCTTGTGATGGCTACACTCTTGCTCGCGTTGATTGCCAGTAAATATTGAAATGAGCTTTCATTTTCTCTACTCACCTGGAACGTTAGTTATGAGCGCAGTGCGCATCCATTTTCTGAGATGGTTTGGTGATTATGGCGCCCGTAGGCCTAACGAGACGCGTCCGCATAGCAACAGGATGATTGCTACTGGATTGTCTTGGCTTGGATACGTTTGGCACAAGGCACCAGACAGCGTCCTGTTTTATAACGTCTTCCTTAGGTTTGCATTCCCTTACGGTAAACAAAGTCTTGAAAAGACGCTCACTGTCATGTCCCGCAAAGGTGCTTACGTTAAACATATGTAAGGTGACAAACGCTATTCTAAAGCTGTGTAATGTCTCAAACGTCTGTAGTACAGACATTGTACAACTTAAGCTAAATTGTTTTGTGGGAATATTTCATGTTCAGTACCGTGGAACACCTGACCAGAGCTCTCCAATTGTCCTACAATTTTGCTAATGAGCCCATGCTATACCTGCAAATTTTGCACTCTTAACAATCCACTTAATTCTCTGCTGCCCTCATTCGTCACTCCTAGCCATAAGTTGCATTCATATCATCTTATCCTTTCAGGAGTGCTAATGTAGCAATATTGTGTTCATGCACTTCAGAGTCCTTGCTATTTTACATTAAACAATGCGCCCGAAGAAAAGAGCACATCTTTAGTGCTGAAAACCCACCACAGTGCCTTAGTAGCTATGGCATTCTGCTGCTAAGCATGAGGTTTAAGTGCTGAATAAACAATATTGTTTTTATTTGTGGTATCATTCGAATAGTTACAGGTTAACCTAGTAAATGTGACCAACTATAGTGACAGTGGCTGTGGCATTCCGTTTCCAATCGTAAAGTGTGCATTCTAATTGTGGACTCGTTGGCCACATTCGTGTGGCGATGGAGTAAGAGAAATTTCTGTGTAGCGAAATTCCATGCTAATCAAAATTGATCTGCAGTAGGCCACGTGCCCCCTTCCTTCTTAGATGTAGCGTCCACACGTAAACCTGTGATCCAGTCAGTTTTACACAAATGTTAGTAAGCAAATGTACCGTAACATGTATGTGCAGCTTCCAAGAAAGAAAAGGATGTGGTCATAATTTTTCTAGTGTAATGGTGAAGCTTTAAGGCTAATACATATTTACTTTCTGTATCTTAAAAGGGCCTGAAACACTTTTTGCTGATCTATAGATCCTGTGAACATGCGAGCCAAATATTATTGCACTGCATGCAGCAGAAAATGCCAAAAATTCGCTTGCTCTGGCTTCCACAATGTCGTCGTGCAGCATTAATTATCACAAGCAGCTGCAGACCCACCACCAGCTATTGGCTGATTTCGTGATCGTGAGAGCATTCTCAGTAATACTATAATGGCGAATCTTGAGTTAAATAAATGAAACATATATATATGCCGCAATCTCAAAAAGACAAAAATTATTTCGTCTTGCACTGCAAGTCTACACACAACAGTTGCGCTTAGCTGTGTCTGCTTTCGTGTCCTCTGAGATAGCGGCTTGTGGCATAGGGGGTAGTCTACCGTGGCGGCCACAAGGTGCCAGCGACGAGCCTTCTTGCTGCTGAGACAACTTTTTTTTTTTTTTTTTTTTTGGCAAGGCTTTGCCCTGTTGGCCTCTCACTTCTGTAGCCTCCAGTGTAATACAGTTAAACCTGGATATAACGAAATTGACAAATTCCCGAAAAACTTCTTTATAAAGAGGATTTCGTTATATGCAGGTTCGGCACGAAAATTCGAAAAATAAACGTTTACCGTATTTACTCGATTTTAACGCGCCCTCAATTGTAACGCGCACCCGTTTTCCGTTTTCGTCGAAGCACTCATCCTCGGAATGTCACACCAGGTACCGGATGCGTGGACGCGTGTCGTTTCGCACAAGCGCGAGGCATCGGAAACGAACAGCGAGCGTCACGATGGCGTCGTAGCGTCGTATAGTGTTACAGTAGAACCTCGCTGTTAAGTTCCCGTGGGCTGCGTTTTCCCGGCTGTTACGTCGTTTTCGACCGGTCCCGGACAGCTCCCATAGAACTCAATGCGTCATGCAGCAAGCGGCAAGTTGCCGCGCGTCAGCGCCTTGCCGCGAGGCCACCGTGGCACGCGTGTCAGAGACGCGCGCGGCAGCGCGGTAAGATCTCCCGCGCTCTCCGAACGTGCGAGCAACACCGCGAGCGCTCGTTGTTTCATGCGAGAGTCGACGATCGTCGATTGAAAACCCGGCGCGGACCGGCGGCGTTCCGGTTGTGATGGCTCCGTGACGTCACCCTCGTCGCTCTTGATTGGTTCTTCATCTCGCGGCACGCGGCATTTGCCGCAGAACCCATTTCGCGCGGCACGCCGCAAGACCCTCGATTCCTGCCGCTTTTGCCGCGCGTTTTTGCTGCGTGTTTTTGCCGCTAGCGTGGCCGTACCCTAAGTCCAAGGGCGATAACGCAGTCGCCGCGCGCCGTATGCTGTATGTGCGAGTGAAAACGTGGGAGGGGAGCCGACGACCGCGTCTAAATCTCGCGCGCGCGAGAAAAGCAGGGAGGAAGCGCGCTTTCTTCCGTTGCGCTCGAGGCAGCGGGCGAGGGAGCGAGGGGGAGGGATAGCGGGGCGGCGCGCGGTCGCGCAGGCCGTATCTTGAAAGCGATCTGCGTTGGGGCAGAGTAGCAGTGTAGGTGCGTCGGCGGCTCGTAGTTTTCTGCGTGCTGTGTGTTCTCGGCGCTCAGTTTGCGTTGAAGCGATAGACAACAGCACGAAGGTCACTTCGGTCGCTTCTCCAGCGGCGCTTCCACACGCCGCCAGTGTTTGACAGGGCGTGTCCGCGTCCGCGCTCATCGAGTCTGATATGTGCCACAGCGTGTACCGGCGCGTCGGCAACATCAGCTGGAAAAGGAGAGAGTGCCGGCTTGGCGGGCTAGGCCAGCAGCGCAGCAAGCGGCAGGATCAGGTTTGAATGAAGGGAGGGGGAAAGGTCATACCCGCGGCGGCAAGATCGCCGGGTCGAGGGATGCAGGGTCGCCTCGCACACGCACGCACGCACACGTGCGCTCGCTTCGCATTCCATCGTGGTGGAGAAGGTGCTTCCGGTTGCTGCTCGCGCAAAAATACAAAAATTGGGGCGAAATCTCTAGGTGGTCGGATGGGAAAATTCGTTATATCGAGGGGGTCTCCCGCTGCCACTTCGTTACGTAGAGGTCTCAAATACATGTGCTTCTATGGAGTAACGGCGGGGAATCGAAAAACTTCGTTATATCCAGGAATTCGTTATATGGAGGTTCGTTATAAGCAGGTTTAACTGTAGCAGACACGAAAAGAGAAAGTCGTGCATTGGTGGATTGAAGGATTGAAGAGATTCCAATGTGATGCCCTTTAATAGCAAGGCCATTCTATGATTAGGTAAAAAAGGGTTTCAGGGCCCTTTTATTGAAAGTGACCACAGCGCAGTAACAGACAAGAAATGAATAACGTAGACGTAAAATAGCACTGACTTCCAACTAAAGCATCCAAATAAACATTTCGTTGGAAATCAGTGCTGTGTATATCTTCGTTATTTGCCGTTTGTCTCTTACTGTGCCGTAGTTGCTTTCATTATGGAGTAACTTACTACAGTAAAAGCTCGTTAATTTGAATTTCGCGGGGATGCCCAATGAGTTCGAATTAAACCGAAATTCGAACTAACGAAATTCATTGAAAAAACAGCAGGAATTGAGACCGGGTTGTTGGAAAATCACTCAAAATATTTACTTGCGAAAATAATCCGTGATCACTGTCTGTTTCTCTTATTTGAATGCGATCGCCATAGCCTTGTTTTCCAACGCGCGAACGTGGCAGAAAGCATCCTCTGCGTCTTCCTCGAAGCTGAAGAATAGACGCGCGACACGCATAGCCTCCATTAGTTCCAAAGCTGAGGGCCGCGTGGGTGCATCATCCTCTTCGTCATCCGCACCTACATCGACGACGGGCGCTTCTCCACCAGTCACCTGCGCGATGATATCATCGTCGGTGATTGTGCCGCAGACCGCTGCACAGCGATCTGCATCGACGTAGTCGTCGAAGGTCACGTCCTCCAGCGCATCCCGCAATCCGGCAGGAATGACCACGGCCTCGTGCTCGTCGGGCTCACAAGCTGTGCCCTCATTGGTCACACAAAAGCCACTGTGGCGGAAGCAATTGGCAACAGTTGTTGCCGTGACCTGATCCCAGGCCCGCACCAACATATGCAAGGCCGTGAGCAGTGTCACATCGTAGCGACACGGCACCGAACGACTTCGTAGCTGTGACGTACACGAGGCCTAGCGACTGAATGTGCGGCACACAAAGGACACGGAGACTACGCAGACATGTCCGGCACGAACCATCACACGATGCGAAGAGCGAGCGCAATGACGACAGTGACGCCGCTGCGCTCGCGCCATCTATCGTTGAGCCTTGAAAGCTTGCGGCGGCAGTATAAAATACCACCACGCAGCGGCGCGCAGTTCGAATTATCGATAGAGGAGCCGATGCGCGCGTGAACTAACGAGTTGGTTAACCCATAGACGCCTATATATTGTGGCCGGACCATGACCATCAGTTCGAATTAATGAGGTGCGAAGTAACGAGCTTTCACTGTACACTTAATTCGCATTATAACAAAATTGCTTTATTTGAAATAATGTTGCGTTATTCAAAGATTATGGTGGTCTCAACTGCAGTGCATGCATATTTTAGACCAGAATATCTGAAAGTGTAGTGGCGCTAGACTCCGCTAAGTAGGAAGTGCAAAGTGGGAAATTTGCATGGGACCGCTTGGTGCAGCATACACGATGACCCCTAGCGTTATTTGTATAATCTTCAACGGGGAAATATCACTGCTAAGGTAACTCTGTTGTGGCGGCAGCTCCTTGTTACTAACTTCGTCACATGATGACAACCAGCAGATGAGCCAGCTGCTCACGGGCATCAGCAAAATTTCTGCACTGTCACTGCTGACAAGCACAGCTCTGTTTCATGATACATTTTTAAGCACACTTGCATTGTTTGAGTGCAAGTCCCGTGTTGAGTGTTTTAGATCATCTCCACTTTTAAGGAAATGATGGTTATACCTAGCTAAGTCTATGTGCTGTCCTGATGACTGAGGGTTTAATGTAACCCTTCCTTGTTTATCTTGTTTTGTCAAATAGTTGAGCACTTGCTTGTGACAGCATGCTTGCTGAGGAATGGTGTGTTTGCAGTGGATGATTAATTTAGTGCCCATATCCATGCAACTTCTGTTTTGGTCATTTGCATGGGTGTTTATTAATTTCTTCCTCATTCTTGTTTCGTTTAAGTACATCATGTAAATCAGAGTAAGAAAGGTTTTCGGTAAACTGAAATTCCACTAACCGTATTTACTCGATGGTAACAATTTTTTTTTTTTTTTTTGCATTTTTGTTGCTTGAACTCGGCCCTTCGTTACATTCGAATAAGGTCAAAATTGAAGATTTTACAACAAATGTTCTAAATTAGCTGTTTTAACGCTGTGTTGGCAAACCGTACTTTTTGTCTCGACTCAATCCATAGACAAGTCAACCAAAGTCAAAACTTCTATTTTGTTGGAATGGTTGCCATTTTCACTGTGTTTGTGACTGGCGTTACTGTTACAGTGCTGCATTACCCTGCGGCCTTTCGCGCTTCGACTACATTCATTCGCAACGTTATGGTGGTGTAGAGAGTTCGGTATGACGGCTGCTTCAACAGACAAGTAATTTTGAGTGCAGAGGAGTTGGGAAACTCCGCCGCAGCTCAGCGGCTGAACATCAATGAGTCGATGATTTTCGGATGGTGGCACCAATGGGAGGCCCTTGGTAAATGCGGTGCTGATCGGAAGGGCCTTGTAGTGTCCTGTTACTGTCCCCGGATGAAATGGTTGTGCGGTCTTCTAAAAGGACTTCTCAAAGGAGCTTTACGGTGCAGATAACTTGATGCTCGGGCGATCACTTTCAGAAATAGATTCGCTTTCAAGAGACTTGGCTCGTTTCGGCGTTGAACCCCTCTACGTATACGGCCAGTAGTACTCTTGGCACGGATAACCAGCTTGGCACAGTGCCAGAAACACTTGTCAAGGACGCTTTCGGTGCCGCGTCACGAGAAATTTCGCGAAATTGAAATTATCTCCGAAAGTGATCGCCCAAGAATACTGCCTGAGGAAAGCTTAGTCTCCTTCTCAGATGACGATAACTGAAGGGAACTTATTTCCGAAATAATTCCTTGAATAAAGGTACCATTTCTCTGTCCATTCATCTTGCATTACATTTGCGCTTTTTTTTTTCGTGGACTCGAAAGTCAACCCTCGCGCGAGTTACATTGGAGCAAATACGGTATAATTCACTCAATTACAGTTTCTTTTGTTTTGAAAACTATACTTTTGACATTTTTGAAACTTGTGGAGTGAAGTATCTTCACAAGAAATTTCATCATGTAGCAGTAATGATTCTGCAGGCTTTCTTTCAGCTCATAACTTTCAGTTCAATTTTTCTGTTCAGTTCAACTTCAGTTCATTCAACTGATGCCGTACACTTTTAAATTTTAGTTAAGTTTAATAGTTCTTGGAATTCTAGGTTTCTTGTGATTTTTGCTGGTGACTTGTCTGATTGTCTTTTGGATTCACATTATTTTATTTGACAGACTATCTGATTGTTTTCATTTTGCCAGACATCCAACGGCTTTGTCCGAGCGCTGTTCTTTGCCATTTCAATGGGCGGAGACACTGACACAATTGGAACCATGACTGGCAGCATTGCAGGGGCATACTATGGCATCTTCAAAGTGCCAAGAAACATGCAAGGCTACTGCCAGGCAGAAGAACGAGCAACATGCTTGGGCAACAGGCTATTGGCAGAAAAAAGTCTGCCAAAGTGAAGGACACGTTTGAGCACTTTAGTTTTTGTGTGTGTGCTTCAGTCAAGATGCCTTTTTATGTTTAATTTTTATTTTCTCTTTTCTTTTTATTGTCCAGACCGGTGCGTTGGTCTAAGAAAGTATTCTTGTCACAGAAAGTAGTCTTATTTTTAGGGGCAGTTACTTTAACTAACTCTGTGAAAACACTGACATTCCACTGAATCACTCTTAAAAACACTACCGAAGGCTTTATACTTACAAGATCTGTTTTACAGAAAACCAATTAACGTTTTGTAACGAAAGTTTATTTTTCCATGTCTTTACCTTCATAGCATACAGAGAAAGGACCAGTGCTGTATTTGAGAGAAAAACAGCGCAATATTTTTTTATTATTATTCTTCCGAGAAGGTCTCGAGATTGGCAACTATATTGTTGCATGGTGCATCGATATGTTACTTAGTCCACTTCATAATTCAGTTTCATGTTTGTCTGATTGCCTAAATTCAGGCAATAATAGTTTACCATTTGTTCATTATTGTTGTTGTGTTTAACATGTTTTATCTCTTAGATCAAAATACATTGTTTTTAAAAGTGACAGCTGTTTTGTTTTACTGTTTTATTATTTTAATTGCTTGGATGCAGGTCAGTCATCAGCATTGTACTAGTGTGTTCTAAATGCCAAAGAAGAGCATAAATGTATATCTTTTAGGAATATATGTTCTAAAGGAACCTGTTTTGTTTGCAAATAAACATATTTCATTCAATGTAATGTCATTCAACGAGTATTGGTACACTGGGCTCTACATTCTCATGGGGCCCAAAGCTTGTACAAACACCAACAGTGTGCTTAGTAGCAGCATAGCCAGGGAGATTCTTTATGAAGTCTGAGACTGCCAACAAACAGACTGCGCAATAGTAATGGCAAATGGAAAGTCTACTAACTTTGTACACTCAATGGCTAAAGTCTCTTGCAGCTGTGAAACAGAAAAGCTGCAGGCCATACACAGCAAGATTAGTTGTAGCGCCTAGCTTGTACACGGTCAACAAGAGCCTTGAATTGTGCAGCACAACTTTTCACGTATTCAGCAATTGCTTAGCATTGACAGCCGCAGCAGCAAGTCATAATTCGAGCACGGCAAGAAAATAAGGGAACGACTTAATACATTGGAGAACAACACAACCTGCCTACAAAATCATGTAAAACTTCCCACATGCACTTTGATGGAGGGAGCTGTTCTTTTCCGGTTAGGGTGCGCGTGTTTGTGGTTCTGTGCTTCTTTCAAAAGTCATGCCAGCTCTTCTAGAACCAAGGGGCCGTGACATTTTTGCTTGAGCGCCTTAAGGGAAAAAATAGAGACGAGAGATTATAGTTAAATGCTGAACTACCTGGTCAACGTGCAGGCCTTTCATTTGCATCTGTGTGGCCCAGATGGCGCACGGAATGCCTGCTTCGAGAAGAGAGCTTCTGACAGACATGTTTCACACCAAATTTATCCTCTCCGGCTACAGTTCTAGACGCCTGTAGTTAGTGGATGCTTTGAAACAGTAACCGATACCGAAGTGAACATGAATCATCACAGTGTATTTTTACACACAAAAGTTAAGAACTAACGTCGCTCTTCGAGAACAACGAAACTTGCACCTCACATGCACTGAAGCATGGATAAGTGAAGCTCCAGTGCCGTTTTTGGGGACTGCAGAAACTCGCTGTTCTTTGGTGGTGATGATTATTGGCATCCTCTTTGAGATGTGGCAGGGACAAATAGTCCCTTAGCCTACTTGAGCTAATCAGGTTTTGCTCCACCTATCGCAGTCTAGCATGTTGCCTATCTCTTCTTGGTCTTTTCTTTCTTCACTAAAACCTTTACTTATATTGCACAGTTACCTATGCCTATAGCGACTCTGGTGCTATAAATCTCATCCCTGCTTTTAAAGACGATAGTCTTTCTTGGGGAACTTAAACGCTGAAAATTTGGTCTGTCTGTCTGTCTCTGTCTGTCTGTTTGTCTGTCTGTCACCCGATTCAGCCACCCGGCCAAAGTTGGACCACTTGCTTACCGCCCACACTACTTAAACTGGTACGGCTGTTCATACTTGTGAACGTTATCGATCACAAAGTAAATATTACGCATATCTGAGGCGCAACATCACTAGGTAAGTATTAGGAGGTGTGTTCCTTTAATAGAAAATACATAGATACGTAACTCTAAAGACCCTAGTTTCTTAAGCTGCGCTGAAAATGCCATGCTATGCGCGCCGACGAACGACGTTCCCCGACTGCGCGCCGACGAGCGCCCTCTGCCATGGAGGAAGGAAACCCTCTGCACAAGCTCATGTTTCCTGATGTATTGCCAGATGGCGTCCATGTCTCACGCAGCGCCTCCTCAATTTTATCAATGCCAGCCAGATGCGGCCGATTCAACATAAAGGAAGCGCTGTCTGAGGCAGGGCAAAACATAAATGGCCGCTTGATGAAATAATGCGGTAAAATGAAATCTGTTCAAGCAAACCTCCATTGCATTTATCATGCCAGGACGGAAATGGTACGAGAACAGCATCACGGGTGGCTGCGGATCAGACCAGCACTCATGTAGTACGGCCGGCAGAAGACTATCGTCTTTCGACGACATTTGCAGCGAAGCACGCAGATACGCGGCAATTTTATTTTCCACCAATACTCAAAACATGGCTTGCTTATCTCATCTGTTGACCATGGTTAATGCTTCCATCCTTGTTGAATCTCGGTGCTTACTGAAGGTCGATGTTTCTGGCGGGTCTTGCTGGGTGATTATCTTGACATTCCATTACGAAATGTTGAGTCATTTCCGCGCTTTTTTGCCTCGCACACGTGCCTCATCCTGCGAGTCATATTTGGTCCAGCATGTTTTTGTCCTCAAGCAGCCAGCTCGGACCTCAAATAGCAAGGCACTCCTCTTTGCATTATTTTACAGGTTTTGCCCTCCTGGTTTCTTTCTTGCACTATTTGTAAATCTCCATGGTCTATTTTGTATCTATTCTTTGCATGCCACTTGCCACCTCCTTCTCTAACTTTCTTTTTGATGACTCTGGGTTGTCTACACTTTTAATTACCCTGTACTAGGTTGCCAACTTTCTTGACCTCTTCCTCCATTTCGTGTCTACACTGTTGAGGTGCACATGTTTGTTAACTGTATGCCAGTCATTTCTTTTCATCCATGTGCCTTAGTCTTTCATGCTCGTCTCGGGCTTCAAAAGAAGCCCAACCCATGTCACCTTGCACTGTCTCATTTGTGGTTTTACCAGAGGCCCCCAAAACCAGTCGGCACACCGCCTTCTGGTTAATCTCCAGCCCCGACTAGATTTCTGACGGTTAATCTCCAGCCCCAACTATATTTCTGACTTAAAGCACAGAATTGCATTTCCATTGCACTTCCTAATGAATTCCTTGCACCACCTCGTATTTATTTCAACCCCAAAGTAATCTATGTTTATTGCTGTATTGCACTTCTGTTTCATCTTTCGATTATCTTGATGGATGCTTGAGTAGGTCTTCATGTGACAACAGTGGTGTCCTATGGATATCCACGGCTGGGACACACACATCCTAGGGATTTGTCGAATACGTTTGGCGGGCATCTTTCACATGTTTGGCCACACTTTGCATGTCCGTGAGCGGCATTATGGGGACATGCTGCATACATTTTACAGACAAATCCAGTGCCTTTTGCACATTGTTTGCTATGATGTATATTTCAGTCGCAGCACACACTGTACAGATGCAATGGGCAGAGTGCCCACGCATAAAGAACAGAGACATTGTGTGCATACGTTACGAGTATGGCACTTGTGTATGCACATCTGAATCATGTCCCAATGTCCGTGCACAGAGACAAATAGGACATCCGCCGCATGTCCTAATTCGGATATCTTGCCGCGGATGTCTCAAGGATATCCCATATATATGGACCTTTTTCCACATACACGTCAATATTTGGCTTTGTCTTCGAGTTTCCTCGTAACAGAATTACGTTTTCTCGCATGTTCAAATTACAATCTGAAGTTATCATGCTTGCATGCCCAGTAAAAAAAACCCATTGAGTCCAGTTGGATTTTTCAATGGAACCCAACTGGTTCCAATTGGACATCGGAGGCCCAAGTTCCAATTGGGCTTCTTGAGAACTCGAGTTGGTTCCAATTGGGCATCATAAGAAGTCCAGTTGGTTCCAGTTGGACATCACTGGAGCTTGGTACACCAATTGGTCCTAACTTGACCCAATTGGAAGTCGCTCTGTAATTTTGTGAAAGAACTGAATAGTTGATTATAATAAGAGCACAATTATAATGTTAGTTTTAAAGTAAAGATGTTTGTATTTTGGTGTGATCAATGGAGAGAAGCATTTAGCTTTTTGTCAAGTTCGAGATTTTAAAATTTTACCATTTTCTGAAGAATCACTGGCACCACTTGGTCAACCAATTTTTGCTCATATATATAGCACCTGACGTGCATCTCTCATAGTGAAGTGGTGAGTGTTGGATATATGTCAATGAAGAGAATTGCAGTAGTGGGTTTATGCATGAGTATATGCTTCTTGAAAGAAGTTTCAAGTATATCTGTGTTACGTCAAGGTGAGGGCCCATCTAGGTTTTTTTCTTTAATTTTTTTCCTTCGCTTTTCATGTTGGTCCCAACGAGTCCAATTCAGAGACCACTTGGGTTCAATTGTATTAAAAAAAACAATTGGGTCTCCAATGGTTTTCCAATGGGTGTCCCAAAACACAATTGGAAATATCTAATTGGTTAGAATTGGAAAATATCTAAGATTTTCTTTAATACACCAGGGAATATGTATGGGCTGGAGCGCTGATGGCAGACATATCCAAATCATGACCGGCAAATTTTGCCATGACTTCCACTGAGTGAAGACGTTTAATACCATGCAATTTGCTACAGCTTCGCTGGTCATCCGCCTTCAGAGGGTGGAATGGCTCCTCATTTTCTTCCTGCTTCCCTCTTAAACGTACACGTACAGGCTCCTTATATAAACAGGCAGAGCGGAAGAGAGACTAGCCAAGTTAGCACAGAGTAACAGACATGCACGCTCGCATACATGGAGAAAAAGCGAAGATGCAATGATAGATACCGCTTTGTTCTCCCTTTTGTGTTTGTTTCGGCGTTAAGTGGTTGACTAAGTATACGGACAGTCAATCTCTCCCACTAGTTCCCGCTCTCTTGGCTCAATCCGACCGAAGGGGAGCTTAGCGAGCATTGGCGGCAAGCATGCACACGTCTAATGTCAATGACAGAGAGAGTTTGGGGCTGACGTCAATGTTTATGTCACCATGAATAAATTGAAGCGAAAACTTTAGTCGTGCTAGTTTTGCTCTACTTTGCAGTGTTAATAAACCAGCTCTCTTTAATAATTTAGTCAATGGATCCGTTAATTTCTATTTATTAAAACATAACCTTATTGCCTTCCTCTGCACCCCTTCCATTCTTGCAATGAGTTATTTTGTGTACGGAAACCAAACAATATTAGCGTGCTCCAGCACTGTTCGAACAAGCATTTTGTAGGCCAGCAAATTTTATCTGGGGGCGCAAGACGAAGTTGTCTTCTCAGAAAGAAGAGTCGGTTTAGTGCTCAGCATGTACATTGATTTTCACTTGAGGTTATTTTGTTAACATGGCTTTCCCATCGGAGAGCGTATGTTAAAGTGACACCTAAATATGTACACTGAAATGCACAAGTGAGAGGTGTGTCATTAATAATGTAAGTAAACTCAGATACCTGTTTCTTTCTTACTGTTAGCGTTACAGATTTTTCGGCATTAGAGTCATCTGCCACTCCTGACACCAAGAAAAGGCAGAATTTTGTGTATGGTGATTATCACTGTGATTAATTTCGCGGTACGAAATACAATAGTCAGCGAATAGACGGATGTTACCATGTAATTGGGAAGGCAAATCTTTTATGTATAATAAAATAAACCTGGGTCCAAAACACTGCCTTGGCGCACTCCCGATGCAACAGGTGCTAAATTGGAAGCTTCGTTATGAATATACACGAATTGTGAGCGGTATAGATCGGCACAATGACTCATGAGTGCACTCACTCACACTCGCACTCATTTCAAAACCGTGAGTGCCAGTGAGTGTGAGTGGAGGTGAGTGCCAGTGAATGTGAGTGTAAGTGAGTGCCAGTGAGTGTGAGTGCAGGTGAGTGCCAGTGAGTGTGAGTGCAGGTGAGTACTTGTGAGTACCAGTGAGTGTGAGTGAGTGAGTGTGAGTGCTAGTGAGTGCTGTGAGTGGAGGTGAGTGTGAACGTGAGTGAGTGCGGGGCCTGGAAAAAATTATGGTGAGTGAGTGTTCTCCCACACTGCCGACCTATGCTGACAACAAAGGCGACGCCGATGGCAGAAATCCGCTTGGAGTGCCAATATATAATTGCTATCACAATAATAAGTGAGTGGGCACACACTTGAATCAATGTGCCGAAGCATCAGTGACGTGACAGCGACTACACCAACAAGACACTAATGTTTGAAGCTGAACGTTTTGTGACGATCCACAAAGTAAGCGAGGGACTAGCGATAATACGTGTTTGCTGCCAACTACCGCAAAGTACAGAACATTTACATTCCAAGCTTTGTGCACAGCAAGAACAAATCTAATGCAGCAGAGCACGCCCGCGAGCGATTAGGTCTCACCGAGGAACTTAACTGAGTCAGAAACGTGACAAGCCGCTGCTTCAAATTATTTGCCAAAAAAAAAAAAAGGGGCACACTGATCCCGATTTAATTCATGAGCGGAAATTTTGGACACCTTGGAATATTTCTAGCCGCGCTTTTAGTATAAACACCGTATACGCTGCTCGCGCCGTTTGGACAGGTCGTAATGAGCTCTGAACGCACTTACATGGCCTCCGTGGCTGTGGTTAAAGCTTCGTGCCGTGCACAAAGCTACCGTCTATGATATGCATCGAAACGGAGGTTGCTACGCCGCACCGGCGTCACGCGCTTGCATTGTAAATGTGGAGGCAGCTGAGGCAAGCAATGGGCGCGTCACCACGCGATCAAACATGGCAGCGCCCGTGGGAGCGCCGCGAAAATGGTGAATAAGAGTGATCGAGTGCGTCGCGCTGCGCGTCAGACGCAGCACCCCGTAAAGAGCGAGGTGAAGGTTGAATGACTGCATGCCGTGGCAAATCCTGACATGACACGGAACCATACAGGCAAAGCGTGCTGTATGAGTAGGTGCCGCGACTGGCCGAGACGTTCGGTTTCAAACTTCCTCGTGCTTGTCGTCATGGGTTGTTTGGTCTGATACGATAGCGGGGCCGCCTTTTCTGCACTCATGGCGCTCGGTTTCGATATTGCCTGGATTCATCGTCGAAATTTGATGGTAAATATCTCGAACTAGGTGCGACTTTCAAGATCTTTAAAAAATGAGGGTGCATTAATTAAAATCTGACTGCCTTCAAATTCGCCATTTAAACTGCTCCTAAAGCACTAATAAAGAAGATAATTAGTAAATGTTTGTTAACTAGTCTTCTGAAGTTCACATTATTAGCGGCAAAGTATGTCGGCTTCACTTAGGAACTCCCGTGCAAGAACGCCACGTTCGCTGCGCTTACAGTCTCTTCATAAAAAAATATGTATTGTCTAAAAAAAAGATAGTGTAGCTTGCACTGGAGGCACAATGCTAAAGAGACAGCGGAGCTAATTATGGGCACCTAGCTAGTCCTGGCTTTTGGGCTAGGCTAAGCACTACCAAGTCATCCCCAGCATTTTCTGGAATTTATTGAGTATTGATCAATTATTCATTAGCTATTGATTGACTATCGCAATTGGTATTGGCCACGTATTTGGGCTAGGGCTAAGCATTACCGAGTCATCCCCAGCATTTCCCAGAATTTATGGATTATTTGTCGATTATCGAATGGCTATCGCAAAGTATTGGCGATGTATTTGGGCTAGGCTAATTGCTACCAAGTCATCCCCAGCATTTTCTGGAATTTATTGATTATTAATTGATTAGCTATTGATTGGATATTGATGACTTGCTAAGCTTAAGTAGTCCCAACCATGCTTAGCTAGGCTTAGCCAGGCTCAGCTTCGCTAGTTCACAGGGGTATGTGCCATTGCACTTAGACCCTTTCTGCACTACCGCCAGGCGGCTTAAACAGCTCCGCTGTTGAAAACACTGATCCGTCGTGGCGGGTTAGATGTCGCTAGGGTAAAGGCTTTTATGGCGTTCTTGAGCACGACATCTGCTCGATCTTTAGATGATCGTGACCCAATTCATACGCCCATACTTGAGTTGAGAAGTGTCGCAAAAGTGCGCATAATCAACGCATGCGCCGCGCCAGCAATGGGGCAAGTCGGTCCCGCGGCAGCTTCGACAGAGGGAGAGAGCTCATACTCCACAGACAGCCGACGCGATCAACGGAGACTAGAAACTTCGACAAGATACGCGAAGGCTACGGTATCGAGAGAGAGACAGATCGCGCGCCAAAAACGTGAGAAATGTGTAGAAGATTCCCAGGCTTTGTTCATGTTATGGGAGCACGACTCCGTCAGAAAGCTCGAGAAACGCAGGCGACAGCGATAAAAGCGCCATGCGTGAATCAGTAGGGGTATCGGACCGCGCCGGTGCAGAGATGTGACGTGAAGACTGACCGTTTGCGAAAGAAGGGGGATTCCCCGGCAAGCTAGTCGACGAGTTCTTTATTTCCTTCTTCGAGGTTTGCCTCGAGCTACGCCGAGATTGTGCGGCTCAAGACCAGCACGGTTGAATACGAGTGGACACTTTGTGGTTCTATTCATTCTGTACTGTACGTGTTGAACGCTTAGTGCTTGTCGTTAATTATTTTCCAGTGTTTTGTTTACATCCATCTGAATTGCATTGTGATGCACCTAGCCGAAGTGCGCATGTGTGTTTGTAACTGCCTTATTTGAATAATATATTCTGTTGTGCTTTGACAACTCTGGGCACTGACTCGGTTTTTGGACCACAACCGGCGTTCGCTGGCGCATGTACCAGAGGGCCCCTTATTAATTGTCCTTTCTTTCGTGGGGTTATTTTCGGAAGCTGACAAGTCGGCTTCGGAATTTGGCCTGGAGTTGGCGCCTCGTTCACGGGGGGTGTGACAAATATTCCATGTAGGCATGCATACTACTGTGAAAGAGAATGTCTGTATTAGGTGCGATCCACGGGAAATGTCTGGAAAGTGGAGACGCGTCGTAGAACGTCCGCCACCCTTTGTGTGGCGGACGTTCACTGCGTCCACTACTTCCCCTCGGGGCAGGGGGAAGCAGTGGATGCTTCACGGCTGCTGTTCTGAGATGTCGTGCCGCTCACGCGGGACGCAGTGTGCAAGCCTTGTTTTCAGGCCTGTGTTTACGTTCACAGGAGTTGTAAAGAGCATATTTTTTTCCCGATGTTTCATTGTACCGCTGTACTGCGCGTTGCTTCTTCTTCTTCTTTCTGGGGTTTTACGTGCCAAAACCAGTTCTGATTATGAGGCACGCCGTAGTGGAGGGCTCCGGATTAATTTTGACCACCTGGGGTTCTTTAACGTGCACTACAACGCAAGCACACTGGCGTTTTTGCGTTTCGCCTCCATCGAAATGCGGCCGCCGCGGCCGGGATTCGATCCCGCTACCTCGTGCTCAGCAGCGCAACGCCTTAGCTGACTGAGCCACCCCGGCGGGTGCGCGTTGCAACTCTACCTCTGGAGAATAATGAAATGAATAGGTACGGTGAAATATGACAACTGGGGCACTTCAACGTGCTATTACTGTTGCCAGGTGTCTATAACACCAGGAATGTCGTAGAATCTAACATTACGTTCGGCAGAGTAAAGCGGCTTTTCTACATTTTTTCGAAGCATCGAGGGCAGTGCAGAGTAGACGGCAGTTAAAAAATAGGCATCTAGTCTGCTTTATTTGTTAAATTCGCTTACAATCGCGGGTAATTAACCACGAAAGCGCGTTTAGCCAACGAAATACTCAGTTTCTTTGCATAAAGTGTGTATTCTCGTCTGCAGTGAAGCAAGAAAACTGGTGTAAGCGACTTCCCTATAGATATTGATTTTTACCATTTTATTTTTTGCTGCATCAGCAGGGCCGAGAAAGCCGGAGCTTCAAGCTTGAAGCCTAATCAGCAACACTCAGCAGTTCGATAATTACAACTAAACGGCTGAAGAGTCTGCACAATGCGACTAAGGATCGAACCGAGACAATTCGAATGCATCCTTGCATACCTGTTATGCTAGTTCCTTTGGTTAAGGGGCCATACAGTGTTTGTACATAATTTGTATTAACATTACAGAAATAAACTTCAAAACTTGAAACCCTGAAATCACAGCTACACTGCAGTGTCCTAGTCAAGACCACAGCTGGTGCTGGCCTCACGAATAAAACAAGCACGCGTGTTCTTGTCGCCTGTTCGAGGGTTCTACCGAAACTACAGAAAAAAGGGGGCCATATATAAATAAGATTGGCGCATATTTCTTGTGCCACCTTTCTTTAATGCACAAAGTTTTATACGTCTTTTCCCATATACTCAGGCTCACGGACTCGCTCAGATGCACGGCATCACTGACTTTCACTCGCCGATGGGCTCAGACACACCAAGTCTTAGAGAATGACAAGATCACTCAGATCGAGTCATATGACTCGAATTTGCATGGCTCACAACTCCTCATCCTAGTCCAGGCGACTACATTTTCAGGCTTGGAGTGGCGCCGGAAACGGCAAAAAAAAAAAAAAAAAAAGTATTGCTTAGAGCCAGTTTGGTTATACTAATCCAGGTCACGGAGTACCGTATCGCCTGATAAGGCGTTCCATGTAGTGCCCAGCGCGAGCGTGATTTCGTGACGAGGGTCATAGATGGCGCTTGATTTAACTGCCCTCTAAGATCCCTAGATTAAAGAAGTTTGTTTTATCTATGGACCTGACATTGCCTCCTTTGCCTGGAGCGGTGTCGGCGGCGGCCAGCTGCGGCGGCTTGTCTCGTGCAGTAAGGATAAGTCGGCTGTATAAGAATGAACTGTATGCTCCATCAACAGCACGCAAATGGAACTGAGCGCGCGCTTGCCGCTATGATACGCTCAGTGCTCTATGCGCTTGCTCGCTGTCAGAGAAGTCGGAGAAGCACAGAGCAAGATTAGTTTTGAAGAAAGACTCAGGAACATGGATGAAAATAAATGGGTGGCTAAAGTGCACGAGTATATCTGTACCTGAAAAGCGTGGGCACAGAATGAAGGAAGAGGTCAAGAAAGCTGGCAACCAAGTACAAGGTAATTGAAACTCGATCTAAAGACAACCAGGAGTCATCAGAACGGCGGTATGGAGATTTACAAGAATGAGAAGAAAGAAATTAGAAGGGAAAATCTGTACGATAACACAAAGAGAAGTGCCTCGCTATTTAGGCTCGAGCCGGTTGCCTAAGGACGAAAACATACCGGAGAAAATATTCGGAACTGGATGAGGTATGTGTATGCTGTAGCAAAAATCCGGAGACCACTCAGCATGTCCTAATGGAATGCGAACCCAGTGAGAACCGTAGGTAACGTACACCTTCTTTTTTTCTGGGTTTTTACGTGCCAAAACCAGTTCTGATTATGAGGCACGCCGTAGTGGAGGGCTCCGGATTAATTTTGACCACCTGGGGTTCTTTAACGTGTACTACAACGCAAGCGCACGGGCTTTCTTGCGTTTCGCCTCCATTAAAATGCGGCCGCCGCGGCCGGGATTCGATCCCGCGATCTCGTGCTCAGCAGCGAAAGCTGACTGAACCACCGCGGCGGGTAACGTACACCTTCTAGAAGCGCTTATGTTTAGAGCGGACGGAAGCGTTAAGCGGTCAGCAGTCGAGATAAGCAAGAGACGTTTAGAGTATTGGTGGGGAAAAAAAACCAGGGCAGATATTGATACGACCGGATCTCTTAGTCATAGGTAGCTGTACAAGGTAGATGTTGAAAAAAAAAAAAAAGATTAAAGAGATGTATACAAAAATGCTAGATAAAAACGTATAGCATACCTGATTAAATCAAGCAGGCTAGGTGAGAATTTCTCAGCGCCCCGTTTCAAAGGGGATGCCATTAAATCATCATCGCTGCCGCATCGCGCATATATGTCATCCACTGGCGGATCCAGAGGAGGGGGGGGGGGGGGGGTGGCTGAGAATGCCAGCACTTCAGCGCTTACGATATAACTATGCAGAGACAAATAGTCACCTACCTGCTTTATCTAATCAGGTTTTACTGCATCTATCGCACTCAAGCATTTTGCCTGTCTAGTACCGACTCATGCTCTATCAATCTCTTCCCTACTTTTTTTTTTCTTTTTTCTTCACCAATACTCTAAACGTATCTTGCTTATTTCGGCTTCTGACCAGTTAATGCTTCCATCCGCTTTGAATCCTAGCGCATCTGGAAGGTGCACGTTTCCTACGGGTCTTGCTGGGTGAATATCTTAATTGGCATTCCATTACAATGTGCTTAGTTGTTTCCGGACTTCTGCTGCAACAGACGCATGCCTCATCCGGTTGTGAATACTTGTTCCGGTATGTTTTTGTCCTCAGTCAGCCTGTTCGGGCCTCAAATAGCAAGACTCTGCACTTTGTGTTATATCACTGGTACCCCCACCCCTCCCCTAATTTCTTTCTTGCCGTATTTTTAAATCTCCGTGGTATTATTCGTTTCTATCATTTGCATCCAATTTACCGTCTCTGTTCCTGTCACTTTTTTTTTTTGACTCCGGGTTGGCTGTGTGCACTTTCAGTTTCCCTATACTTTGTTGTCAACTTTCTTGACCTCTTCCTTCATTCTGTGTCCTCGCTTTTGGAGGTACAGATATTTGTGCACTTTAGCGGCCAATTTCTTTTCATCTATGTTCCTGAGTCTTCCTTCTAAACTAATTTGGCTCTGCGCTTCTCGGACTTTAAATGAAGCCCAGCCCAAGTCACTCTGTACTGCCTGATTTGTAGTTTTACCATAGGCCCTCAATGCCAATCGGCCCACCGACCTTTGGTTAACTTCAAACCCCGACAAGATCTATGATTTTAAGCCCAAAATTGCATTTGCGAACTTTAGCGCTGGCACCATTACTCCATTACCAGACGCAAGTGAAAGACACACCACCTGCACTGCAGGCTAAACCACGGTGTAAGAATAAGCAAGAGAGGTGCTGACACTCTCCCCACAATGCGCGCGAAAGCGCCGCCTGCTAGCGTCCAGATTATGTTCGGCGCCGTCGTAGAGGGCGCTGTGGAATGCGGTCCCAGCCTCGGCGGCAAGGCGCGTGCTGCCGCTGCTTCGTTTTCCTGCTTGTATGTGCGACCGCGCTGTTTTGAAGGCACTCTTTTTGTTCACGTGCGTTTCATGAGCTTGTGCTTGGGTATTGTCGCCACGGGCCCTCGACAAAAGTGGCAGCGGCCTTTTGAGGGGCGTTTGAAATGGGTAGAAAGTGCTGCATTCTGAACTGCAGTTCTGGATACCGGCCTTGTGCGGAGCGTTTGCCTTTATTTAAAAGCGCCACCTGACAGCGGTCGTCTAGAGCAGTGGCGCCGTGTAAATCTGAGGGCAGACCGAACTCTAATGCCTACCGACCATGTCTGCGCCAACCATTTTTCAGAGGATGCGATATCGGCGGCATATTACGCGGAGCTCGATAAAAATGTTCCCACCTTATTTCCAACTGTCCAAAGAACCTCACATGGTAAAATAAACCTCGAAAGCCGCTGCGGAAGAGAGAACCTTCGGTGTGCCACAGCAGTTTGTGCAAATTTTGCTGCATGTACAAGATATACAGGGTGTCCCAGCTATCACGCAGCACGATTTAAAAAAGAGGAACGGCGTTACGCGAAGCAAACCTAGTGCGTATTGTTTCCAGTACAGTGGAGTAGCCGCCAGTAATTTTTTCGTTGCTGAGATTTAATTAGCTAATTGTAATTAATTATCTAACTCGAGAAGTACTGCCCTGATTATGGAAATAAAATAAAGTGTCAATGAGAAAATTGTAGAGCAACATGAAAAACTCCCGATACAGCCTTCTGTTGCTCAATACGTGCCACATAAATGTGTTTTTCCGAGCGTGAAAGGAGCCCGCGAATAGACGCAGAATTGCCGCGCGACTGGTCGCTCGAGGCACTTTGCGTGTATTCGCGGGCTTCTTTCACGCTCGGAAAAACACTTTTATGTAGCACGTAGGGAGGAACAGAAAGCTGTATCGGTAGTTTATCATGTTATTTGCTCTACAATTTTCTCATTGACACTTTTATATATATATATATATATATATATATATATATATATATATCAGTGAAGTAAAGAATAACAGGAGCTGGCACAGAAGTAGTTCAAAAAATGTGGTTGATCCCTCTTATATAGGAATCGGTATAGAACACGAAAGTGAAACGTGTCTTCACAGAAGTAGTGTAATGTTTATTGCACATTGATATATAATGTCTATTGGTGTTTTGTGGCTAAAGCGCCCTTAGGCGTTGATGCACCCACGCTGACGCCTGGTGGCACGTCTCCTCCATCACGACTACCAACGTCGATGACCATGAGCAACCGTCGTGCATATGGAAGCTGCACTACGCTGCACACGCTAGCACAACGCGAAAGACGAAGCACGTAACTGACACACTAATACAACGCGCAAGACAAAGCACGTAACTGAATCGTCACCGAGTCAAATCAGCGCGTACAGCGCGTCGTAATTGCAGCCTCCGCGATCAACTTCAGAAACATTTTCAGAGCTAATTGCGGAGGCCACGCTCCGCTGTGCTGAGTACGGTGAACGCCACCTAGGTGGCGTTGGTAGTGCTTCTTGATGCCAGCGTCCCTTCGAATGCTGGCATCGAGGCGTCGTAGTGCTGAGACCACCGAAGCGTTCACTGTCGGTGCGCGTTAAGGCCGGAATACATGAAGCGAATAACCGGCGTCCGAGCGAAGAACTTCGTCGGGCGGCGAACGTCCGACGGCCGGCGTCAAGAAATTTGCCGTCCGCAGCCGATCTGCCTGTCCAAACATTTTCGTCGGGTGAACGCCGCCGCCGGAAGCGTCTAGCGCGCAGCGGTGGACGACAGCCAATCAGGAGGCACTAGTTCCGGTCGCAATGCATGCTGGTGTTTCGCGCGCGCGCGCCTTTTCGCGTCGTCTGCAATCGCGTTGGTGTTGCCGTGTCTGCATGTCTCTGCACCGATTGAGTAGTTCCTAGTATGATCTCTCAGGAATCGCGTTGTATTTGTACATCCCATATCCGCTGATCTGCGAGGAAACAGACAAGCAGTGCAAGCTCTCTACAACAACCTTCAACAGAAATCTTTTGATCTCAGAGGCCACATGCTGTCGTCATGCCTATCTCCCGACTTCCCCGATAGATGGCGCTGGCATCGGATATTTCTTTCGCTAGGCTTAGACGCGTTCGAAACGAGAAGCGATCTCGAAAACTACTCAAGGTTATCCATAATACTCTGTCGTCGAAGCGGCCTGAGACTAAGCGAAAGCCGTTTACGCAGTCATTTGCTTCCAACTAAGTGAATTCTACAAGGACAACGCCAAATTCAGTTCGAAGCGGGCGGCCGGGACCGCCGCCAACACGGCGGCCAACGCGCGGCGGCGTTCGCCGCATGTATTGCAACACAGCAAACATCCTGCGTCGTGTCGCCGCGTCGTTACTTGACGCGTGAAGTTCGTCGAGAAAGTTCGCTCCATGTATCCCGGGCTTTAGTGTCATAATGCAGTACTTCTCTTTTCTGCTCGTAGGCGGCGGCACCGCCCCGAGCAAGAGCGCGGGTACACGGAGGAGTGTTAGATATATAAGGCGCGTCTGTGTAGCTCTCTGCAAATGCGTTTGTGGCGCAATGGGTTAAACGCTCGGCGATCTATCGTCGCGGACCGAGAGGTCGTGGGTTCGATTCCTAAATTTTGCATGTTTGTGGAACTTTTTCTTCTGGTTTCTTTCTTTGTATTATGTTCTATGACGTATTTCCGTGACGGAAATACGTCAGTGAAGTCTTGGTGGACCCCGGAATAAAACACTTTCGTGTTAAAATAGAAGCACGTAGGAAAAACATAACAGGACTTTACTGACGTTTCGGCCGGGGTCCGGCCTTCATCATATATATATATATATATATATATATATATGGGTAGGTTTCGGAAAGCTAGTCCCCCCCCCCACGGAAAAATGAAAACTTTCCGCCTATGGATCAGAGCGTTGGTAGATGTGGCTGAATACTTGCCCGTCATACACCGTACTGCCGATATATCGTGCCTACTGAAATTCACCTGTTTCCCTCCATCAGGAAAGAAATATTTGTGGACAAAAATTTGATGACACAATATAAATAAGGCTGTGATGAACTGAGTGCAACGAATATGCTGTCAGACTTCTTTCAAAGTGGATTGGACTGCTTGGTTCGACGATTGAGCAAATGCATGACCAGTGGGGGGACTATGCTGAGTAGCATGTTTTCATATGCTTATTTTTCCATATACGCACTCACATGTAGAGTTCGATATTTTATGGAAATTTACTTTCGGTGCGACTCGCAATTTCTAATCGTGGACCCAATAGCTTTATAAGACTCGAAGGTCCGCTACCGAGTAGTCGGTGCTCTGTAGCGTCGTCTCGTGGGTACTTGAGGTTGTACACACTCTTCCATCCGCCTGGTCACAGACACAATGGAGTTTCGTTGAGCCGCTACGCAGACGTGGAATGTACATCCGTATTTATTTATTTATTTATTTATTTATTTATTTATTTATTTATTTATTTATTTATTTATTCAGATGCCGACAGCACCCCTTAGGGCATTGGTGTAGGAAGGTACACACCGGCAAAGTACATTGAGTGATGAGAGCTCATCAGACGCGGTACATTATTGCAGCACATATTGTTTTAAGTCGGAAAGCTACTGTTGGGTTATGTAGGGCGCCGTGGCGATTTATTCCTGAATAAATTTAACCGCTTGTGGTCCTTTAAGCGCGCGCGCACCGGAGTTTATGGACTTCTGCACCCCGTCACCATGGGGGGCTGCTATCCGAGGCCGGGAAACGAACTCACCACCTTGTTCGCAACCCGCCTTGGTTGCTCAGTGGCTATGGTGTTGGGCTGCTGAGCACGAGGTCGCGGGATCAAATCCCGGCCACGGCGGCCGCATTTCGATGGGGGCGAAATGCGAAAACACCTGTGTACTTAGATTTAGGTGCACGTTAAAGGACCCCACGTGGTCCAAATTTCCGCAGTCCCACACTACGGCGTGCCTCATAATCAGATCGCGGTTTTGTCACGTAAAAACCCAAAATCTAATCAAATCCTTGTTCGCAGCAGCAGAATGACGCAACCGCTTAGCCACCGTACGTGGCTTTGTCCACCTGGTCTGCATTAACGAAACGCATAATAAACCAAAACTTCTCGGAGTGAAACGTGCCCTGCTGCTAATACGAGAATATATCTCGTTCAAGAGTACATGCATCTTGCTTCGCGAGAGCGGAAGGTCTGAATGGAGTGGCGTTTATGTACCTCTTCGCCTGGCCCATTTAACTGGGGTATGTGCGCGGTAACCGAAGTTGGGCGCAATAAGTGCTTAGGAAGATTACACCGGTAAAGGGCGAGTTACACAACGACTAACTGCTTAGCATAGAGTGACAAAGTCGTCTTTCGCCGGAAATTAGCGTCGTACACAATTCCTGGAAGCAATGTGTTTGCAGCAGCGATGAACACTAAACTGCACACTACGCAGTTGCTGCTGAATGCTGTGCAATTTCTCAATGTGCGATTGCTCCAGAAGTCAAGTTTTATTGCGATAGCAATTATATGGACACTCAAAAGCAGATTTCTGCCGTCGGCGTCGCCGTCGCCGTCGCCGTCGCCGTGAGGTTCCGTATGACGTCATTTGGAGATGAAATCGTCGCCGCGCGCCGAACGCTGTATGTGCGAGTGAAAGGGCGCGAGGGGCGCGTCTTTCACGGGGAGTGAACGCACGGCGGAGAACAAACGCGCGTTCTGCGCCGTGCTCGCTTAAGGGCTGCAGAAGTAGGCGTCTCTTTTCTCCTTTACAATCACCATATATGTAGAGCAAACGCGCCTTCTTCGGACGCGCGAGAGGCCGTGGGGGAGGGGGAGGGAAGGGAGGCGACGTTTAGCTGCGGCACCAAGTGCCTATTTATATCAGAGGCTCCAGCAACAGTCACCAACGCCGCACGCATTTTGAGCTAACGCGGGCAAAACGCCGATGGCGTCGACAACAGTTCTGCGTGTTGTTGCTACCAAAGCCGCTCACCTTACTTCGTATGACATTGCTGTGTTGCTATCGCATTCATTGCTTCGCCCTTAGGGCGAAACTGTGACATTTTTTTAAAGTAATTCTAATCCTAAACCGATTAGGATATTTTTTTACCTGTATAAGGTGCTTTTTAATTGCGACAGGCTAATGTTTATTCTGTCGAGCGCGCTGTATACAAGAGAAATGCACCTTGCCTTTTTTTTTCTTTCTTTTTGTCGGAAGCATGTCTTAGACATCGCTTTTGGATAAATGCGGTTATTCCTAAACATGCCAGGAATAATCGAGATAACGTTCTCGCCTGCATGTAAACCGTCAAAACGCATGTTAAATAAAGCAAGTGTGCTCGCCACAGTACGGGTGTTGAAATACAGTTTAGTGCACCGCGGACTGCCGCACCTCAAAAACGTTTCGAGGACAAATGTTCGCCGTCGACGCGGTCGGTGCGCAGGGGATCTAATTTTCCTGTAAGAATGCGATAACCGGCTCAGAGCGGACGCAGCTTATCGTCGGCGGGCGTTTACTCCGAACCGCAATTCAAGGCCGATTGGGCTTAAAAAAAAAAGAAAAACAAGACATCAAAGGGATGCGTGATTTATGCTTTGCCATACGTTTTTTAACATCACGTACTCTGTCAGCTGTATACCCCGGATTTCGCAAGAAAATAACGCTGCTGTCGCTGGGCCACCACCGTGCGCTGGGCGGACTACATACATACGTGTGGTGCACTTGCCTGTGTTCTGTACATTAGTGGGTATCATGTTTTACATTTGACTGTTTGTCTGCGGACTGTGCATATTAAAGGGAAGGAAATTTCAGGTGTGCGGCTCCCAAAGACACTTGTATAGTACATTCTCCGGGGTGCTGTTGAGTCGTAAAACGGCTGGACTTAGAGTTTTAAAGATAGGCTTGTACACTTATAGCGATAATGTTAAGTCCTACCTATAACAATAGGATGGGTAAATTAGTTTCTTTGCGCGCGAACAGGTGCTTATCTTTTGCAGGAGAGAAATAGATGCACCACTGCTTGTGTACTTGTAATATACTTTGCTTGCGAAAATACACGAGGTTTCATTTCAGAAGGAAAGTGGGAGAGGGAGGGGGTGATTACGTGGCTGTTTAAAACAAATTGTACTAAGTTCCATTATGAAAAGGCACTCAGATGAACAGGTTTGCTTGTCGTTGTTTATCGGCGGACTTTGGGCAAAATGAGACTCTTGTATTTAAAGCAAATTTTGTGAAATAGTTTCCTCCGAGATGTTATGGGACATTACGCTGCCGTGAACACTACGATTTATTTGCCACATAAGTCGCCATCTGCGAGCCTTTCTCATCGTATCTTCCTCTACCGCTCCATATTCAGTCGTACATCTTTTCCTTCTTATTGGATTTCCTGGTTCTTAATCGCAGCGGTCTGTCTTTGCGACTACGAA
Organism: Dermacentor silvarum; assembly: GCF_013339745.2. Classification (NCBI taxonomy): domain Eukaryota; kingdom Metazoa; phylum Arthropoda; class Arachnida; order Ixodida; family Ixodidae; genus Dermacentor; species Dermacentor silvarum. The sequence continues at coordinate 42,446,891 of NC_051154.1, read as the reverse complement.
TTGGTCTGTCACGCAGAAGTCGCGTGGATCATGAGCTCCAAGTTGGTGACAGTGCTCTCCACTTCCTCGGCGATGCGCTTCCGGTTCCACACGATGGCGTCCAACATGTCCTTTTCGTTACTGCGCACGCTGAGGACGCGATTCGCAGACCCTGTCTCCACGAGCGTGCACGTGTTCATTTGTACCTAGGAAAGGGTTTCCTGCATGAGAAGGACAGTGATATGTGATACGAGATAGATAGGCCACATTAGTTCCCCCCCCCCCCTTTTTTTTTTTGTGTTAAGAAGCGCAGTGAGGAGGCTGAAAGAGAAGAAATCTGTAAGGATATTCATATACTTTTGAGGGATGACTACCTGCCAGTCTTAAGAGAAAAGCATGTATAGACCGTTTACAGCGCTTAGATTGATTATGGGGTGCGAAAGGGATGGAGCTACCAGCTCCGACGCCATACGACGCCTTCTGAGTGCAGTCGAATGCCGAATCGCCGCAAGAGTGGAATGGGCTTGTGCAGGTTAATGTTGCGCATATTAAGTAAAGTGTGGCGTTGTACACTTGAGAAAGTATCCGCTGACGCTATGCAATCTCAGCGTACCCTGTATATATATGTAAGGGGAAGCGCGAGTTCGCGTTTTGTGCGGATAGTGTTCTTATCAAATAAATGGTTGTCGTTGGTAATAGATGAAGGGGTATTTTTATAGATGAGCTAGTCATCTTTTTTTTCTGTAAGTTTAGCTCCGACATGAATGCATTATGAACAGCTATGATCGCGAAGGAGCGAACTATTGAGTGTCCTTTCGTTCGCTTTTGGGGTCGCCAAGCTGCGATGCCAGGAGAAAACAATTAGATTGTTCGTACGTTTTGTATAATAGCAGTGTACTGCGCATGTAGTGAAGACGATAGACGGAGAACGTCTTCTTGGCATGTACGAATTTTCCTGACTGTGTTATGGCAAGTACAAGAATTAAAAAGGTGTCTCACTGCAGATTCTGTTCAGATCACGCAAAGCATAGCGAAACATCCTCAAACGCCTGCAGTTTCGATAAAGCGCAGAACACCAAGGCACTTTAGGCGCCAAATTTTTATTTATTGATTGATTAAAATACTTTCAGGGCCCAAAGGCACTACAGAAAGAGGTGAAAAAAAAAGAAAAACATGGCAAGACGTGCAACTGTAGCAACAAACTATTAAAAGGCATCTTGTAAAGCGATCTTGAACTCGTAGTCATCAGTTATGCTTGCGATTGTGGAAGGAAGGTGGTTATATGCGACGCTTGTTGTAGGAACAAACGAGTCATTACACAATTTTGTGCAACAAGACGGTAGGCCTACCTTGAAGCCATGATCAGTCCTTGACGATATATAAAAAGGTGGATTAAACAGAACGTCCTTCAAATCGTTTTTATAATATAAAAAAAAATAATTTTGTGAAAACGTCTAAGGCGAGATGACTTTCGACGTAACGAAAGGTCAGGCAAGTTTAGGGTTTTCTTCATAGACGTGACACTGGAATGACGTGAATAATTCGATAAGATGAAACTTGCCGCGCGATTCTGAATGGCTTCGAGAGTTTGAATGAGGGTGGTCTGAGTAGGATCCCATGTGGCACATGCGTACTCTAATTAAGAACGTACCAATGTTTCGTAAAGTGTTTACTTCAGGGACGATGAGGCATCAAAAAAATTTCGACGCAGATAGCCAAGCATGCGATTCGCGTTGCTAGTTGCATATTCGACATGCGTATTCCACGAAAGATTAGATGAAATGTGAACACAAAGGTATTTATAACTGTCAACAGATGATAACGGAATATTATTGAGGGAGTAAGTACGCGGACAATGAGTAGTAGTGCATGCGGCGAGAAACTCGCGTGCTTTTACATTTAGTTGTACTAAGTGTCATGAGCCATTGATGGCGCCATTCAAGTACCCTGTCTAGATCGTGCTGCAGATTGATATAATCGGCGTGGTTTGTAATTTTCTGGTAAACTACACAGTCATCTGCAAACAGCCGGACATTTGAGGAAGAAAGGCAAGTAGGAATATCATTAATATAAATCGAGAAAAGCAGAGGTCCCAAAACGAACCCTTGCGGGACACTGGATGTTACGGCAGAATTAGGCGAACAGAAATCATTAGCTGTCACATACTGGCTACGGTTAGGGAGAATTTCCTTGCAATTCCACTGGGTTCTATGCTAAGTTGACTAAGCTTGAAGATAAGTAGATCGTGTGAGACGGAGTCAAATGCTTTAGCAAAATCCAAATATATGCAATCAGTATCAAAGTCGCGATCTACATTAATGAATAAGTCGTTGGTAAAACATAGCAATTGCGTTTCGCGCGAGACTGCGTTACGGAATCCATGCTGATAAATACTGAACAAGGAATTGGACTCAAGGAATTCAATGAGGTGTGAGTATATTATATGTTCTAAGATATCTACTGGAATGAAAGTTAATGATACGGGACAGTAATTATTGGGGGAATGTACATCACCAGATTTATGCACAGGGACCACCTTCCCTGTCTTCCAGTCAGAGGGCAGCGTAGACATCTGTTCAAAAAGCTTTGACAATATCAATGAAGAGTAAACTTGTGTACGTGTCAGCATTTTTTATGATATACACTCTGTACCGGCCGATGAAGGCACTTTTAAATTCACGATCAGCCTTTCGACACCAACTGCATTTGCTCTAACCTTTGTACTTGTTTTTTAACAGAGTAGCTGTTTAAGCTCGAGGTTCGGCTACAAATCGTTCCCAGAAACTCCGCTGAGCTATGACGTCACTGCGTTGCCTAGCAACCACTTGGCACAGCTGCGCCTGGCTTCGCGGAGCTTCGCACAGGTGTCGTGACGTCACCGCTCCGACTTCTGCATCGCTTCTCCTAGCCGCGCCTAGCTCTGACGTCACTATGTGTCGCCTACCAACCACCTGGCATGTCTGCGCCCGGCCGCGCCACGCTGCACCGCCGCTTCCCGTACATGTCACATGTAAACGAACTTCGTCTACAAAACGCTGAGGTGGCAGTTCTCGGAGATGAGTATGTAGGTTACTCCACAATTCAATGGTAAATGGCAAGAAAGAAAATTTGAAGCTATTTAAGTGAGATCGAAAAGGAACAATATTGAAAGAATTGGCTGGTCGTGTTACACGCGCCGAGGAGCTAACGGATGTTACAGGTACGTCGACAATGACAGAAGCATGTACAATTTTGTGCAACATAATCCTTTCACAAGTGCGCCTATGTGCCAACGGCTCAAGCGATAACAGACCAGCATGCAGAGAAGGGGAGAAATTGCGATCGTACCGATTACAAATAAATCTGACAGCTTTCTTCTGCACAGCCTCAAGCTTTGATATATCAGATACGCAGTGAGGTGACCAGACAACACATGCATACTCTAGAGCAGGCCTCACGAGGGATTTGTACTCTGCTAGTTTGCATTCCTTGGTTGCTGTTTTTAGTGTCCTTTTTAAATATCCAAGTCGCTTTAGTGCCCTGAAACAAAGAAAGTCCACGTGTTTGTGCCATTTTAAGTTGGAAGAAAAAGTTACACCAATATATTTGAACTCGGTGACATAAGTCAAAATCTTCTCACCATTACTGTAGGCAAATTTCAAGGGTTCCTTTTTGTTAGAAAAAGTCATAGATACCGTTTTATCGAAGTTAATTTCCATTTGCCAGGTCTTGCTCCAATTGCAGAAGGCATTGAACGTGTTATTCAGCATTTCCTGGGCATTGACACTGGTAATGTTAGAGTACAAGACACAGTCGTCTGCATACAAACGGAGCTTAATAGCAGTGTTAGTAACAACGCTCTCGACATCATTAATGTAAATAATGAATAAAAGTGGTCCTAATACGGAGCCCTGTGGGACGCCGGAGGAAATACCGACTGAAGATGAGTGCTTCTGATTAAATGAGACAAACTGGGACCGCAGATGCAAGTAGTCTCTTATCCAGCCAAGCAAGTGATTGCCGTGTATACCTCTGAAAATAGTGTCAAGTTTCACAAGTAACTTAGCGTGACATACCTTGTCAAACGCCTTGGAGTAGTCAACAAAAATGGCGTCAATCTGCCCACAATTATTAAGTGTAGTGGAAACGTCGTGAGTGAATTCAATTAGTTGCGTAACCGTGGAGAAACCTGATCTAAAACCATTCTGATGATGTGAAAGAATGTTGTTATTGTTGAGGTGCTCTATAATATGCTTATGAATTATGTGTTCTAGTAGTTTACAACAAGTAGATAATAACGAGATTGGTCTATAATTGGAAATTGTTTGCCTATTGCCAGATTTGTGTATTGGTACAACTTGAGCAACCTTCCAGACACGAGGAACAGTTTGTGATTCGACAGATTTTTGAAAGATAATAGTCAGATACCGCGCACAGTATTCCGAGTATCTCTTTAAAAACAAGTTTGGGATGTTATCTGGTCCTGCATTTTTACTAGTATCAATATTTAACAAGAGGCTGTGAACTCCGCTGAACGTTATCTGAAGTTTTGGAAAACATGCTGAAGCACTACCACAATGAAAAGTAGGGAAAATGCCGTTATCTTCAACAAAAACAGATTTAAAATATGTATTGAACGCTTCAGAGATCATGACAGCATTAGTACACGACTGTCCATTAACGACCATAGAAGTTGAGTTGGACACAGGAGGAACAACTGTTTCCCAGAATTTGGATGGGTTATCTTTTAGGAATGTCGTCAGAGTTTTGTTATAATAGTAGTCTCTAGCATTCTGCATTTTAGCCTTGAGAATTTTTAAAATGATGTTAGCATGGAGTTTTCTCGGACATTCTGAGTGCGAGAGCTACGGCGAAAGCGCTTTATCCGGCGAATCAACTGAATAATCTCTCTAGTATACCATGGGTGCTTCGGGTTTCGCTTTACACACTTTTTGGGTACGAAATTAGCTATGCACTCTTTGACAATGTTGTGAAACATTTTAACTAACAAGTCAACACCTAAGGCATCGCTCGAAAACATAAACTCATCAAAGTGTGCTGCAAGCGTGGCGACGATAGAATTGTCGTCAGCTCGAGAAAAGTCATGGACAGTACTGTATGTTGGTTTATTGGACTATAGAGCAACATCTAGATGGACGATTACCGCCTTGTGATCGGAGATGCCCTCGACAACGTCACATTCGCTATACTGGAGCCCATCACTCAGGAAGACCAAATCCAAAATAGCAGATTCACTGGTGCACGAGCCAGCGACCTGTGTTAAATCATATGACACAGCAAGGTTGATTAGAGCGTCGCAGATGGCTCTACGCCGTACGCCGAGCACATCGTCTCTGCGCCGAGCACGTCGTTTTCGCCGCCCCCCCCCCCCCCCCAAAAAAAAAAAAAAATCTTGGCATAACATAGCATTACATAGCAAAACTTCGTTAAAATTATAGCATAAGATAGCAATACATAGCAAAAACACAGTAAAATCTTAGCATATAACATAGCAATAAATAGAAAAACTCGGTAAAATCTTGGCATAGCATAGTAATACATAGCAAAAACTTGCCAAAACTTCGTAAACCTTGGTTGACCCCCAGCTACGCTGTTTATTCATCCTTGCACCACTAGTGCAAGCTGCCCTCATTTTTTTCTTTCTTTTTGTTTTTATTGCCCGAATGACTAATTCGGAGACCGATATGCTAATATAACAATAGTGTAAATAAGTGAGCAGACCATAATACATATATAGCTTTGACTGCTCTCCCTGTTTCTGTACGTCCGGGGACTGTATCTTCATGTATGTTGCATGTTCGAAGAATTGATTGTTGCTAGAGGCAGTGCAAACAGCAGCGAGACGTCTTTAATGGCACTGAAAACGATATTATCGGCAGATTGCTCGCGCATACCCACTGTCACGATAGAGAGAGAGAGAGAAAAAGGTAAAGGAAAGACAGGGAGGTTAACCAGAGGTTATCTCCGGTTGGCTACCCTGTACCGGGGGAGGGGTAAAGGGGTGCGAAAGGAGAGAGAGAGAGAAAAATAAGTGAAAATAAAGAATAAACAAAAAGGAATGTGTACTGTCACGATAGATTACTCAGTATAGTCAGGTGGTAAGAGCTATCTGCCGTTACGAGAAAATAGAAAAAAAAAGAAAAGAAAAAAAAAAACGTTGGCGTAATTGGGTATCGCTTCATCGGAGGACGCCCACGCGACGACTTGGAGCATTCACTCACCACCGTCATGCTAAATTTAGGCCATATGTAAATTATCACCAGCAGTAACGTTCAGTTTGCGCTTTCGGTTGAAGGGGTTGCGCCACAGGTGAATAGTAGTTCATCCAGAAAGTGAAAAGAGTGCTTTTCTGCATGTACTGAACACGTCGTCTGCTATCAGGAGGAGAAAGCCAGACGAGACTCAATGGCGGCGTGGTCACGTGTTCAAAGATGGCTGCTCCCATGCGGCAACGCCGAATTAGTGTGTACTAGATTGGGGAAGTGGGTCCAGCCATAGCCTCCTCGATAAACTCGAGGAGGCTATCGAGGAGGCTATGGTCCAGCGGACGCCTTGGCAAGCGCCGAGGGTGCTGAGCCGTGCTCCCTCAAAGGCTGCAGAGGATAGCGCGAACCTTTCCCTTTCCCAACGAACCACTTACTGAAGCAAAAAACGTGGAAATTGTGGCGGCGCCGCCGTCGCCTTGTTCTGAATCTCTGGCCAATAAACGTTGGCTCCGGCTGTTTCGGCAGCGCTTATTGACTGAGGCGAGCTCACGGGCTGAGTAGCTGTCGTCTGCTCGATGCACCGTCGTTGCTGCGTCGTTTGCATTCTTTCCGCCGCTGTTTTTCCATTTTATTTACAGAAGATCGGTGGGGAATAAGGCCAGTGTTGCCACCACCGAGTATCCGCCTGTAAAATCTCCATGCAGCTGGGGTAGGGTCTCCAACGCGACAAGCGTCCGGCCGGTGCGCAGGGCCGCTCATTCGGAAGAAAGCTACGGTGGCGCCCCCAACTTTTCAATATAGAAAGCCTCAGCGGGGACCCTTCGTTGGACCCACTCCCCCATCTAGACTCTAGCCGTATATAGGACGCATGCAGAGTGCGCTGAATCGGTACTCGTCAACAGCGTTAGTGCAAAGTAAAATGGTGCTAGTCGTATGGAGGTCTTCCTGCTATACATTTACACATATTCACTCGATGGAGCGGACAGTCACCTTTGGTGGCCGATTGCTCGCGTGGTTGTTATGCACACGTGACATCGAACGGAGTTCAAAAGAGCGCGCAGGGTCATGGCGAAACGATACCTGTGGGAACAAGGAATGATGACAAGGGCTTATTATAATGTCTAATAGCGTTATAACGATACCTGCGCGAACAAACAAAATGACTAACGCTAAGAGTACCATAGAGTAGATTATAATGCCTTTCTCGGACGACTCACGCATGCATATTCAAATAAATAGCAAGATAGCTAATTTTACTTGATCGTTAATTTGTAAAAAATGGCGCCGTTAATGTTATGCTTTTTCGTCTCTGGAGACATGATCGTTACATTTATTATGCAGGGCAAACTTTGTCGAGAGCATGCAGGCCACTGCAAATTTACCCATTGTATGCCGTTGGACCGTTTAGTTGAGCCGTTGAGTCCATTTATATTTTCAGAGCACGAAAAGAGACAAGGTGAAGAAACAAAATAAGGAAAAGTTGGCACAAATATGAATGATACAGGGACAAGGAAACGAGGTGACAATATATATATTGACACGTGTACTTGTTTATCTTTCACCGGTGGCCGCTTTTCACCGGCTAACAAATGTTAAACGTTATCGCTAGGCGTAGAATGCGCCTGCATCTATCGCAAGTTTCTCGAACGTTACCGATGCTTCTATCCGTTGTCTGTTGTCACTGAAGCTTATGTAACCTGATTGTATGAGCGACGCGAATTGTCTAGTGCTTTCTGGAAGACACGCAGGCATCGGGGATTAATCTGGAACCTTCGATGACTCATGTAGAAAAGCCGACGCGTTTCGCCAGCTGATCAGATTTCGACGATCGCCGACTGTGTTCGCCGCTATCGTTGTGCTTCGAGTGTAGCTTGCTTTTGTGGGCACCGGTTCGCCGAATAAAGAATCAGTTTCGTCATATACAGTTTTACGACTGTTTTCTTCACCGTCACTACTACGTGACAATCTAGGTATATATAATATATATGTATGTATATAAAATCTGCCTAGTGATTTCTTGTCTATATTATTCGTTAGAGCTCTGTATACGCCTGGTTGACCTCCCTGCCTTTCCTCTTCTTGCTCTCTCTCTCTCTCTCTCTCTCTCTCTCTGTACGCGCGTTATTTAACAGTCTCATTCTATTTGCGCTCGAATATATAATATGCGCTAGCTTAATTTCTGCTTAGTCACATCGGCGTATGGCCCTTGTTATACACTGCTTCTCCAAAATTTTTTTATTCTGCGTATTGGATGCAACTGAGTGTCGCAGATGAGAATGTGCAGTCATACAGCACGTTTGAGCTCCAATAAGTTAGTGAACCAGATACGCATAAAAAAAAAAAAGATTCTTCACAGATGTATGCAATCTGGCAACTAATACGTCAAAGACAGCGAAGCCGTAAAGCGAGTTCTCGCACCCTTCGCCGGAAGTGCTGCGTGTCTCTCAGCGGTATCAAGGCCTCGCTTAAACGCAGCAGCAGTTCAGCACCAACAGGTGACCCGTAAAAGAGCGAGGGATTCTGGGACGCGCCGTCTGCTGGCTGTTTCCGGTTCGAGGCAGCGCAACCGCCGCCACCGCTCCGCGGTTGAAGCGTATTGATGCGCTTGCAGTCCGGCTTTGTCACACTCGAAGATAACCCAGTTGCAAGCGCCTAGCAAAACCATAGTCGGCTGCTCAGCCGTTGGTTGCTCAAATTCAAGCGTTAAAGGTAAACGCATGTAACTACTGCCTTGCAGTATCCCTTGCAGAGTCAGCTGTGCACAAGCATCAGAGGCATGGCTGCCACTTCCAAAACTGTAACATGGCAGAGACCATCAGTCAACAAAAAGAAAATCAACGTACTGTGCCACTTATCAGGCGGTGAATAGCTGTGCAAGGGCCGACACAGAATTATTCCCCAAGATATTTCTTTCTATGTATGTATGTATAGAAAGAAATAGAGGTAATGCGCAGCCATAATACGTCGGCGATACGGCCATTGTCGACAAAAAAAAAAAAAAAAAAAAACGAAGACTTTTAATTAAAACTACGTACCACATCAAATTAACCTTGAGTTTCTACCGTGAAATACCGTTGACAGCGCGCGAAGTTTTCAAACATTTTCAGCACTTCATTTTTTAATTACGCTAGCTGCGCCGTTACCGACGATATAGGTTGCAGCGACGATCACAGCGCAGCATTTACCTGACCACTGTAGCCATCGCCTCAGCACCCGATTTTATAAGTATAGTGCTTCTATACGCTTGATAAGTTATCGGATAAAGATAACTTTTTCATCTGTCTGACTAACCCGCAGGCATAGTAGTTAGTGACGGTGCGTCCAAGCAGCGGCTAATGTAGTAGAGCTAAACCTGTCAGAAACAAGAAAGGCTGCCGAAACGAAAACCACAGTTCGTTCATGAATAAAAGCATATCCTTAACTTTCTTGGCTTGTCATCGTCGCGCCCATTAGTGAACTGAAATCTAGAAATCAGCTGCATGAATGGTACGACATTGCCAGTCGAAAAAGCGGACGTAAAGCGTAAAGCATCGCACGACTGAACAGTTGAAACCGCGCAGAAAAACGCGTGCGCTGAACATGCCGCCGATGCCGCGGCGTCGTCCGTCGAACCGGAAGCTGTGAGCAGACGGCCTGCGATTGCTCGTTTTACCGGTCACCTACTGCTGCGTTTGAGCGAGGCCGTGGCTGGCTGTTTCAAGGGCGAAGTTTATTGAATATTGTATCATGTTTACAACCTACATACTCTTAATTCTTTCCGCCGTTTCATCAATGTTTTACATACTAACACTATCTTCTATATATAATAACATATTCTAATTCAACCTGCTACTAATAACTATGTACCAGGTTGTAGCCAATACATTTCAACCATATTCATTCATATACAACGTTATACAATTGTACAAGAATTGTATCGCCCTCATTGCAAATCACATTTATCTCTGTTTTCAAATATTTTTTTTCCCGCATGCATGATTGTTCTTACTTTGCTCAGTGTGGTATTTCTGGCATTTCAAGTCTTCTTTCGCCTTATTTCGAAAAATATTGTTAGCCAGCATAGTTCAATTTCTTCCGTTTTTCTTGAAGTATTTCAGCTAATGGTGGCAGGCGCAGATGGTTAACGGTCACAGCCACACAAACTCCTAGCTGACCTCCAAGATGGAGCCGGTATAACACGACGTGCGAAAAAAGAATAAAGGATTACTGGTTAAAAAAAAAAAAAAACGCGCCTATAGGTTGTTCTCTATAGGTTCACGTGGTAGTCAGGGCAAGCTGAGCTGAGTATAATTTTGGAGAATATGAGTCAGAGCAAGCTTAGATGAGTAGAATTTTGGTGAATATGAGTCAGAGCACGCTCGGCTAAGTAGATTGTTGGTGAATATGACTCAGTGCAAGCTCGCCTGAGTAAAATTTCGATGAATGTGAGTCGCAGCAAGCTCAGCTGAGTAGAATTTTGGTGAATATAAGTGAGAGCAAGCTCGGCTAAGTAGATTTTTGGTGAATATGACTCAATGCAAGCTCGCCTGAGCGGAATCTTAGTGAATATGATTCAGAGCAAGCTCGGCCGAGCATAATTTTGGTGAATATCAGTCAGAGCAAGCTCGGCTAAGTAGAATTTTGGTGAATATGAATCGGAGCAAGCTCGGCTAAGTAGATTTTTTGTGAATATGACTCGGTGCAAGCTCACCTGAGTAGAATTTTGATGAATATGAGTTGGAGCAAGCTCGGATAAGTAGAATTTTGGTGAATATGACTCGGAGCAAGCTTGGCTGAGTAATGATGGGATATTGTTATACAAGTTTATGCAGTAATACATGTAATTGCAGACCCATTAGCAACATTGCCTCTATCTTGATGCGCAAGGCCTACGCCTCGTGATGAGTCTGCCACCGTGGTCTGCACACTTTGAGCTGTGGACATGCAAGAACCACTCACACTTGAAAAGATGCTATCATTCACAGGAAGGAATGCAACCGGCTGACTTGACTGCACAATTATGATCTGCTTTTGTTTAATGTGTTATCTACTGCTTATAAAAACAAGGTGTTTGCCTGCTTTTTGCATTATTGCATGTGTTTTACAGGAAGTAGAGACAGGGAAGCAAGGAAAGGCAAGGATGTTTATGGCGAAGTAGTTTCTTAGAATACTGCGATATGTTACGACCAGCGTAAACAAACGAAATTCGATGCACTGAAGTAAGCGAAATATGCAATTACTTTTTAATGTGAGGCTTAATACAGGTGCAGTAAGGATGCAAAGTCTGCAACACATTGAAGGTTTATTGGTTTTTGTGCAGGAGAAAAATGATACATCAGAAAAATGAGAAAGAACTGTTTAAATAATGCTTCGAAAACAAATTGACAATGCTGTTTATTCCCAGTCAAAGCGTTAAATGTGCTACTGTAGAACATTCATTACCATATATAGTTTGCACGTTCGCTTTGCGAGCTTGATAAGCAGTCGCGTCTAGCAGCGGAAGTAACAGAACCTTGAAATTAGATAATTCATTGGGGAAAATGTGCATGAAAGCCCAAACCAACTGACTGCAACTAAATGGTCGCGCGTATAGCGTGACCATTTGACCGTTGCATTTGTCCGTAGTTGCATATTGTTTAAATTTTTCTGTCCGTAAAAGCATACCGCGCTACAACTGTGGCGTTTTCGTATACCTCGAGTAGCTTGTACAACCAGAAAATTGGGACGACATCCGAAGGCCATGGCTTCCCGTGAGGGACACCTCGTATATGTAGTATTTACCAACTCGCAGCGCGTGTGAATAATGGAAAAGCACGCAAAAGTACGTACTATCAGCACCCGAAGCCAACGTAAAAAAAAAAAAGTTGTCGCAGTTTCACCTGAAAGGTGAAGCATCAATTGCGATAGCAAATTTGTAGAGAGCTATGCGGAATAATGATAGTAGCTTTATCAGCTGTATAAACTTGGACATGCAGCAGCACCGGCAACACGCAGAACTGTTGTCGACGCCGTCGGCGTTTTGCCCGCGTTCGCACAAAATCCGTGCGGCGTTGGTGACTCTTGCCGGAGCCTCTGATATAAATAGGCACTTGGTGCCGCAGCTAAACGTCGCCTCCCTTCCCTCCCTACCCCCCCCCCCCCCCAACACCTTTCGCGCGTCGGAAGAAGGCGCGTTTCCTCTACATATATGGTGATTGTAAAGGAGGAAGGAGACGCCTACTTTTGCAGCCCTTAAGGGAGCACGGCGCAGAACGCACGTTTTTTGTTCTCCGCCGTGGGTTCACACCCCGTGAAAGCGCGCGTTCCTCGCGCCCTTTCACTCGCACATACAGCGTTCGGCGGCGCGCGGCGACGATTTCATCTCCATTGACGTCATACGGAACCTCACGGCGACGGCAACGCCGACGGCAGAAATCTGCTTTGGAGTGTCCATATAATTGCTATCGCAATAAAAAAAGCGTCGCGTGATTTGCAACGTAGCGTGTCAACATACGCGCAGAAATCACAGAACCGAATCTGACCAAGCTTTAGATGCGAAGCAGCTTATGGCGGGGGCTTTGTCCGTCCCTCCTTCCGTCCCGCGGCGTCCCACACCCCGACAGCGCATGCGCGTCCCCTCCCCCTCTCTCACTTCTTCTACGCTCCCCCCTTTCTCTCCTCTAGGAATCCTCTACTCTACGGAGCGGCGCGCACGACAAGTGGTGCGGTGCGACAGCTGCATACTCCGCTGGGGGCGCCACGGTAGTTCCGCGGTATGAAAACAACGGAGCGCGCGCGCGCCTCATTCTCACTCCTGTGCAGCGCCGCGATGAGCACTCGGGCCGCTGTCGCGAAACGGGAGCGGCGACGTGGCGATCCCGAACAGGTCAACATGACTGCATGGAAAAGCCGGCCACAGTGGCCTGGCATCGCGATGTGAACAATGTAAAGCGTGCACGACGCTAAGCATGGTCACTAAAATGCATCGTATCAGCAAGATCAGCATTTGCGTCGCTCGAAATGTGCTGTCTTGTGTGCTTTCCGGACGACGGACAGTTCGATCACTTAATTCAGTGCGAGTGGACGAAGCTACGACATTTGTGAATTGGCGGTGTAAGTGCATGTCGTATAGATTGTACGGAAGGACTGAACGAACTTCACACCAAGGCCGTGGTGCTTGCAGCCATTCGGCTGTCAACTCAAAAATTCTTTCATATTTACGTACGTTCAGCCACAGCACAGGTATCCGCAACTCCTCAGGCTTCGACTCTGCCTCAGGGATATTTCCGGTTTCACATGTTTTAATTATGTGATAAGACAAGTGGAAAAATACTTATCGAGACAGCGGTTAGGCAAGGAGACATAATCTCTCCAATGATGTTCACTGTAGGCTTAGAAGAAATATTCAAGCTGTTACACTGGGAAGGATTAGGAGCGACGATGAACGGCGAATATCTCAACAACCTTTAGCTTGCCGATGACAATGTCCTATTCAACAACGCTGGGGACCCATGGCAACAATTGTTTGAGGACATTAACCGGGAAAGTGTAAGAGTAGGTTGAAGATTAATATGCCGAAGACGAAGGTAATGTTGAATAACTTGTCAAGCGAACAAAGAATTCATGATCGGCAGTCAGTCTCTAGAGTGTGTGCAGCAGTTGAGTGTGAGCAGGAAACCCTGATCACGAGAAGGAAAATTACAGAAGAATGAAAATGGGCCAAGCGCATGCGGCCGGCATTACCAAATCACCACCAGGAGCTTCCGCTATCGTTGAAAAGAAAAGGGTAAAACCATTCCATTCTTTCAGTACTATCATAGGGTGCAGAAACTTGGAGGTTAACAATGAAGCTTGAGAAGAAGTTAAGGACCGCTCAAACAAGCTTTAGAACGAAAAATGTTGGGCCTAACTTTAGGAGACAGGAAGAGAGCGGTGTGGAACAGTGCGTTCAACCGGGTGTAGTGGTAGTTGAAATTAAGAGGAAAAATTGAAGCTGGGCAGGCCACGTAATTCGTAGGGCAGATGATCAGTGGTCCATTAGAAATACAGAGTGGGTGCCAAGGAAAGGGAAGCGCTGTCGAGGACGGCAGAAAATTAGGTGGCGTAATGAAATAAGGAAATTTGCACGCAGGCACAACTTGGAATCGGCGCAGGTCAATGGTAATTAGAGATCGATGGGAGAGGCCTTTGTCGTGAACATAAAAATAGGCTGATGACGTTTTACAACATCCAAAACTCGTCCGTAATTTTAACGCACTGTTGAGCCACAGTTCGCTTTTTACTGCGAGCTGTGTTCGCATGTTTACGGAATGGTGTCTGCCACCGCTTGGATGCATACCACTCCCACCTTGTCCTCGCACTATATGGGCAGTGACTGCTTGAACTGATTTCATCCGCAACCAGTTAGAATGTTAAACCGTTATGTGCTTCGTGTACGGTGCTGTGAAGTATTCTGACGTGGACTTGAACCGTGTTTTTATGAGCCTGGCAAATTTATGGAAGCGTTGGCGTTGATCATTGTGGTGATGTTGACATCTTGAAATCTATGAGGTGCCACTTGGGCGATGACAGACAGCGTAGTTAGGGGCTACAGGCCCTGACGTCACCAACCTATGATTTATTACTGCTCTCCAAAATTGAAGTGTACGCGCCTTTGTGCATTTCGCCTCCGTAGAAATGCGGCCGCTTGAACCTGCAAAACAAACTGTTGACCTGGTGCGAGGCATCATCGTGTTTTATCAGCTGAGTATAGAAGTCAAGGAGAAGCGATGAACGCTGATTCGACGTCAAATTGTGATAGGCAGCGAAAGTTGCGTGTACGGATGTTACGTATAGCTAAGTTTTCTGTGATAAATTTGGCAGTGTCGGTAGTAACGGCTTTTTTCTGCATTTGTCTTTCAAGGCTGCCTTCATAGGTCTGCGCGCCCTCGACAGGAATCCTATGCGAAGGGGGCGTGCGTTTTGTCATCGGTCGATGCTCTACGACATCATCGATCAGCACCTTAGACGATACCGGCTGCCGAGGGAGCTGATATTGAACTTATCCGCGCCATCAAAGCCGCACCTGCAACCGTGTGCAGCACCATCACATACCATCTTTATGGACGTACGGGTGCTGGGAAGCGATATGGACTATTTATTATGCAGCTTGCTTTTTTTTTCCTTTCCGTAATTAGTGTAAAAAAAAACATTTAGTCGCTTTGTAATAAGGTGGTGCTGGTGGTGGTGATGTTGCTACAGGCGGGGTGAGCCTGGCAGACCTGGCCGGCAATTGTTTTACCTGAGCGTCTTTTTCTGCGCCAAATATGCCACCACGTGCCCATCAGTCCTGTGCCTCGTAGAAATTCGAGAACAATGCGTGACACCACCACTGTTCTTTTGACGGCAGTGCGGTGAACGGGCGAGCGTGGTTGCGCTTGTCGGTGCTGTAGCAGACGCCCAGAAAAGGAAGCTGTCGAATGGGGGCGTGTAGTGATTTGCCGTAAGAATATAGCCTCAACTACAGATGTATGATGTGCGATCATGCTATCATTAACCGTGCTTCTTTCATTTCTTGTCGTTTAATCCAAGATTTGCTTCCTCATCGCTCTCATTCGACGCCGTAAGTTAGATGCGTTGCCACTTCAGTTGCACCCTTATCTCAGCGCAAGAACTTTCTGACTAAGAAATTGCGTACGAACAGCGCAGCTTCGTGAATTCCGCCTCAGTTCCTTTGCCTGATAACGCATTGAATTTAGAGTATCCGCGTGTTTCCACGCCAAATTAACAGTCTCAGTGATTACACGAGTACAGTAATCTTGATCTACAATGATATAATGAAAGCGGTTTGATTATAAAGGTCGTGAAACCACACGCACATCTGTGTATACTGCTAAAAACACCCTTCGTTTCTGCTACGCACTTCACTGTTACAAAAAAAAAAAAACCTATTGATTTACGCAGAAAATCCAAATGGAACTTGTCCCATTCACCGACATTGCCTCTAACGCACTTCCTTGAATCAAGAACGGGAGGCGCACTGTGCGAAGACGGGAAGACTAACATGGCTCGCTATAGATGGCTTGCACTGAGGTCATTGTAGCCGCCATGTTGGTGCACCGACACGATGATAAGCTGGGTCCGTAACGTCACGTGAAAGCTTTCAATAAGATGGATTGGACTGAAGTACTCGTAGTCGCCATGTTGGTGCACCGATACGGTGATAAGGTGTAGTGATATCAATAGGGCACTACAGCTACTCTGTTGTTGGCGTTCAATTAGGGGAGTTGTACCGCACATATTCAGACATGTTGATTTGGTTAGACTGGTTACGATTACTAGCCCGCTGTCCTTCCTCTTTGTTTTATTCGTGGCGTTTATACGGTTGCATGCTTAATATTAGGGCTTACTTTCACTGGATGACAAACTGATCACACGCAAGATATCATTCTTTATGCCACGATGCTTTCAGCCTCGTCGGTCTGTCCTAAAACGCCAAGAATAGTTAGCCTTGTACTTCCCTGGTACACGTCCTGTGCTACAAGCAAAGTAAGGGCGGCGTCTTAACGTGAAGTAAAACGTTATAATACAATACAGGCAGTTACAGAAACTGTTTTCCACTCCAGTGCTACGGAGCGTATCCCGGCATCAAAGTTAGTGTGCACACGTGCCTTGCTAATGCGGGATTTTTTTCTAACAGTTTTGTGGCTACAACTTTACGTATATCCTAGACAGCAGCCAACCGCCACAGAAAAAGTTAATCTTGAACACCCTTGCACACGCACAGTTGGTCTAGTGCTCATCTTCATCGTCAAGCATCGGACCCGCTGTGTAGATTTAGGTTTTCAGTGCTGAGTAGCACTAAAATTGTGGAACATAAATTTGGTCCCAATGCATTACAGCCCTCTTATTGGCGCCACCAATACTAAAGTATGAAGATCGTTAAACCGCTGGGTGATATCACGTACAGACGCGGTGTGGCGTTATGCTTTTGCTAGAAAGGTGTGCACGTATACCGGTTTACTTTCTTAACAAAACGTCGTTTCATGCAATGAGGCACAGAAGTAACTGGAACGCCAATACATTTCTCCGCAAAGTTCGGGAATTGATATCTCGAAACTGGTGTCATCCTAAGAATTCGTTCCAAGTGGATCCGTCTTGCGAACTACACGGCTAGAATTTGTAAATTGCAATATGTGCCATAAGGCAATTCGCTAAAGACCGAATTTTTGAAACTGTTAATTAGTAGATTATGCATTTCATTTTTTTTGTGCAAATAACGTCCGCCTCTTCGAGTAGACCAGCTCACTGGCTAGAATTGTGATATCTGCCACATGCAATTTTTTGAAATTTTTGAAAGTGTTCGCTGAAACACCCTGCATATATTAGCTGAAAGTCGCGGTCATTTGCGGTTCTTTTGATTGTGGCCGCAGTAGAAGCTTCCGTCTTGTCTAGCTTGTTTTGATGTAACCTGGAAGTTGTCAAGCTGTTACATCCTCAAGGTCACTCCCGGATCGCTCTAACTCCAGCGAGACAGACCTCTACAGGTGACTTTTTTTTTTAACTTTTCGGGCGCTGTGAGTGCCGTCACCTTTGGCGCTCTCTGAGAGTAGGGCCAGTGGTATACACCTCTATATACCCAATTGCTAGAACACAAATACTAATGCGGCGAGCTAGTTCAAGTGGCCTTATATACGTTCAGTCAAGGCCGATAAAAAACCACGAATCAGTAAAAACCACGAATCAAATCGTGGTTTTGGCACGTAAAACCCCAGAATTCAATTCAAATAAATTCGAGCGCTGGACTTTAACTAAGCTTTAATTCAAAGAAAATCTAAAACGGTCGCTGCCGTGTATGCCCAAAATAAATAAATAAAAAAAATTCTATAAGTAAATGAAAACAAGCAACAGAAAAAAAAAAAGCAAGACGAGAAATTAAACGGCAGTGAAAAGGTGCTCAGCGTGGTATTTTTAGTGTCGGGTATAAAAATTCCAGCTTTTTATCGGGAAGTTGAACAGCAGGTTCTACTTGTGCTTGCGTCTTTTCACCTTGCTGGAACCGTCTTACTATATCCGCTCTGACAGAAACGGCTTCGCCCACATGTACCGCGGCATCCAACGACTGCGCAAGTTCGGCTGGGCGCCTGCCAAACTAGCAGCGCGCGGGCACCGAGCCGTAAAACTGCGGCAGCTTTGCCCACAGGCGTTGCTCTCCGTTCACTTGCTTTTGAAAGCGCCGGCCGTGGCTCCGCCGGACACCGCGAGAGCCGGCGACGACCGACGTGCGCTGGTTGACTGCTTCGCAGCACCGGCTCTATTCTCGGGCACAGTGTATAGTGTTGTCACGGGTCTGTCGTCAGCTCTGCCAGCATGAGAAACCAGAAGCTCAGGGGAAACTGGCGCTGGTTCAAGGCAAACGATTGTCGTCCCTGCGCTTGTGGACATTCTCTCTCTTCTCTTTCGTAACCCTTCGCGTGTGATATATGCAGCTGTGCACAGGGACAATTTATATGCAAAACAGCCTAGAAAGGACGACTGAGGTGCGCCTATACCGCTAAAGTTTTCGAAGCACGAAAGTCGTAAAAGATATCATTTTTTTTTTTCACGGCTTCCACGGCTGACCCTGGAATTAAGGTGTGTAAGGTTGTGTTCGCACAACGGAGTATGTACTATATGTATCAAACCTTTTAATCCTTGGACCATGCGTTTGCTACGATAACATTTTTCTACTCGAAACTCTTGCTTTTAAAATTTGTCGCTGTCTGGTGTATGTTGCTGTGATCCTTCTGCGCAGAGAAAGGAAGGGTGGGGGTGGAGGGAGGAGTGAATTATAACCCGTGACGATGAGGCACGATGCGTTTTATAATTCTAGACCAGTCGAAAAATGACTAGCGGGGCGCCCTGTAGGGCTGGCACAATTATAATCCACAGCGGACACAATCAAACATCTGGAAAGTAAATTAAATGATTCACGCTGCCCTTCTTACCTGATATGATTTTCCAGGTAATTTATGATGCCTATATGTGTCCGGATCAAACGGTTTATGGCGATGGCAGTCGTTACTTGAATTGTGAAACACGAAGAAATTTCCTGAGACCCGCGAATTGTTTTCCCCTGTGCATATTAAGCAGAGTTCGGATATCGAAATAACGCGTATTGGGCAACTCGGCTAGACTGTAACGCTAAGTGCCCCGGGATATTGCGCTATACAGCTGTAGCATGGATTGCGCAAGTCTGCCCCACGTTTTCTCTCGAAGGAATTTTGGCCCGTGAGGAATGGCTGAAAGCAGATCGAACCGACCTTGCGTTGGTTCTACACGCGCGCAGTACTTTCCTAGCAGCCCTCACACGTCAACTAAGGAACGCGACGGGGCGAGTTTGTAAACGGCTGCAGGTAACTGGCAACTACGACTGACCGCAGGACAGTTCCCACAATTTCTTCTGGACCGCGCTGTGACGCTTACCTGAACAGTTGCCCGCTCTAAAGAGGAACGACCACAAATTGAACGAGCTGCATGCAGGCTTTGGCGTCTGCGCGCAATCGTTAGCCTCCAAACTAGAGTGAAGTATCATTTCAACGAAGCAACGTGCCCTCCGTTTTGCAGGAAAAAGAGAAAGTTTGGTTCGAACTGCATACTGGATAAGGTGGGGATTATGAAATTGCTTTCCGCTAGGATATTTGTTTCGTACTTGCCGACATATAAAGTTCAACTTGGGTAATTCTCATGCTTGGCAGAATTTAATGAACCCGTTGTGCCTCCCATCTCTCTCCTTTTTTTTTTTCGAAGTTGGCCTTTGGATGTTGCACATGTGAACCCCTAGCCTCATTTGCGTACAAAGGTCCCGTACTACCTGTAGGTGATAGAAGGTCAAGAGCTCACGCGGGTACGTTGAGATACGCTTATCACACAACCGACGTTGCAAAGTCTCTAGCGGATAGTTCGACAGCGCTGCAAAATATAGGTCTTTTCCAAGTACTGCGACAACGTAAATGCATGTTTTCGAAGAATATTAGGGGGTGATGAACTCATGATATTTTTTTGCCATTATGCGCTTGCCATGTTGCAGAAAGACGCATTTTTATTCCAAAATATAATGGGTGAACATTTTAGGCTCATCCGAGAATTAAACGTAGGGCTGATAGTTTAAATTTAAATTCTAGGGTTTTACGCAACATAACTAGGATGTGATTATGAATAGGCGCGCCATATTGGGGGACTCTGGAATAATTTTGACCACCTGGTTTACTTTAACTTGTACCCAATGTGCGGTATACGGGTGTTTTTGCATTTCGCCCCTATTGAAATGCCGTCGCCACGGCCGGGATTTTATCCCGCGCCTTCGGTCTTAGCAGCGCAACGTCAAATCCACTGCGACGCCATGGCGGGTATTGATAGTTTCGTAAACGGCTCCGATAACTAAGTGTTTTCTGAAACTTTGGCGTGACTTCTCTCTCTTGATGGTGCGCAAATGTCTATAATGCAATGCCTACACTTTATTTAGTGTATTATCTAGGGCACCAGCAATTCAGTCAACTGCCCGCATTGAGTAACTTGAAGAAGTTATTTGGATAAGTGCATTCTCCCATTATAGAAATTCTTCGTGGACTCTCTTTCATGTGCGCAATATATTCCGAACTGTGGCTCTTATCCGGCACTCTATGATTCGTGTTGTTACAAGAAAAGAAATTGTCAGTGCCGTCTAATGAAATGTACCTTTACCATAGGTTTAAGGATGTTTCTGTGATACCACCTCGGTGAAAGAATTAACAGCCGCAATGTTTGCCCTTCGACATTGCTTCCACGTTTTGTGTTTGCACTGTCTTATGATCGATATAGTCTTTGCATTTTATTTCTCTCGATATTGTAGAACTCGGGAGAGAAACCTATATATGCTCTGTGGGCACATCATGTTTCATGTTTATGCGCATATTTCTTCTGAGTGTCGGAGGTGACAACTCTTTAGTCGGAGTATCAGTTTCGGGACAAACTAAATAGCCAGCAAATACCATCTTTAATGATTACAGATTCCATAAGCGGGCTGTAATTTGTAAAACAAGGGTAGAACAAGAATTTGTGACCTGACGCAACGGCGCACAGTTCAACGTTTGTCTCTCTGACATAAATTCTTTGTGGTGGGCATACGCACCAAGGATAACCAATGTGGCCTTCACTCGGGACTTCTGAAAGCGAAGATGATTTTTTTTGACGTTGTTAATTTCTTTTGTCAGATGCTGATGATTGCCGAATTATGACCAGGTAATGCGCAAAACACCAAGAGTCGGGTATTAGCCAAGAGTCGGCGAAGTTCGGAATCATCGCTTTTATTTTCACTCAGCCTTGAGATTCTGAAGCTTCTTCTTGTTCTTTACCAGATAGTCAAAAGGGCGTTTAACGAATTGCAAGCAGATCTTTTATTGCGAGCTAAACCTCAGTCACAATCTTTGTCACTGTGTTCGCACTGGATCCGACGTTTTCTTCATTTCTCCAGGGTGCAAAGTTATTGTTTTCACAAAGAAAATGTGGGACCCTCCCTACAATGTCGCCATCTCGGAATTCACTTGACAAATCTGTCACTGGATCGATCACCTTCAACATCTTCCATAGCAGTGCATTCACGAACGGCAAAACTCACATGAAAATAGCGATGCCAGGTTTATTCAGATCGACAAGTCGAATTCGCCAGCGTGACGGCCGTCACGGCACATGTCACAACTACAGGGGACATCCCTAAAATGGATGTTTGACCGATATCATGTCCGAATACTTGAGCGGCGCCTTGTTGTTCCACCTAAAACGATGTAAAAGTGCGTTGGGAGTTATCTGCTCTAAAGAAGAATGCTTGGCGAACACAAGCTGCACACAAGACCTTCACATTCGATTGCGCTGAGTGGCGAATGGTGATGCACGTTGAGACCTCACAGCTCTCGATCATTTCACCATGGGCCAAACCATGTGGAACACCTGCCGGTTCTACCTGGATCTGCGTCATCCGGATCCCCAATTCGACGTCTGGAAGCCACTGCGTGCTTCTCCCTGACAGCGGTCGTTTCTAACAACGGCGTTGATAACAGGTGCAAGTGAGCCCGCTCTTCATCTATAGTTATCTCACGGCTGTGGTGTATTCGTTTCGAGTTCTCAACTACACGATGGCCGTCTGCTGTAACGGTCTAGTGAAAGCGTGGAGTTAGGAAATAAATTCTTTTCTTATCTCAACTATCCTTTTACCGCTGACTGTAGGGTATAGTGCTTTCCGCTGGAAGCCATATCTGCTCGAAAGTCTCGTGCTTCGACAGCATATATCGTCAGCTACAAATCAGCCTTGTAATAACCAACGTATCATATAGGCTACGCTGAGTTTGATATCTCAAAGTTCCGATTTAAACACAGGAGACTTAGCGCATAGCCTATAGTAGCATTCTTGATAAACTGGAGAGAGTTATCAGTTTTGGATAGATAAGCAAACCAATTACTAATTAATTAATTACTGTACTAATTCAGGTACAACTCAAATAACATTGCATTGTTTCTTTTGTACAAACGGGTTGTCTCCATGGCCAGAAATAAAGGCGAATAAGTTCTAATTTTCCTTGTTGTGGAACGCTGATTCATCGTCTCCGGTTCGGTACCGCATATACAAAACATTTTCTGTACAAAATTTCAAAAGCTGAAAGTCTGCAATGCAATACTGGCCACGTGAATGAGGTTACACAACATCTACTAGAATGTCCGCGACGCGACCCACAAAGGCAACGTTTAACACCAGATTTAATGACATTGGACCGCAGGCTCTCTGAACATCGATAAAATCCTAGTCCATGGCCAAAGTAAAAGCGGGCGATATTCTCGAAAAATATGAAGTATTCATCTATGGACTATTTATCATGTGCCTACATGTGAACGCTCAAGATAAACGAAAAATGCAATTTGTTTTGTAACCTGTACAGTTAAATAGTACAAGCCAACTGAACGGTTTTCGAGTCTATGTGTTACCTGACACACTGTGTGTCTTTATTTACCCTTTGTAGAAGTCTGACTGAAATTCTAGCTTCGCACCACTAAGCTGACTGGGTAATGGAAGTGTCGTAACAAGCCGCTTAGGAACGTACGCAGCAGTTCGAGTTTTAATATAGTTATGTGGTCTGACCGGAATAACTTGTGTCGTTAACACGACTCGGGCTGTCGCTACTGTTTTTTCGTCTGTCCCGATTTTTCGCATGGTTTCGTCGTGGCGGCATCGACGACATGTTTATCTGCATATCCCGTTTGTTTTTCTGTCAGTGCTACTTTTAGAAAGTATACTCTTTGCTGTTGCCTCTGAGACGTGCGTACACGTCGCAGTTTCTTGAGTCTCCGTCGCACACGCATTCGCAACGCCACGCCTGATGTGTCGTTTCATGCACTTCGGCGTTATAGCTCGGGTTGTCAGCTGCAGCTGCTCGCCGTCTTCTGGGTGCGATCGCACGTGTCGACGTAAGATGAAATTTTCGTTTACTCTGTCGTTTGGGTGAATGGATGACTTATGTTCTTTTCTTATGTTTTATAACATATTCTTATGTTTTATAATATCTGGGGCTGTGGGCTGGTCAAGCTGCATGTGAGCAGATTTTTTCCCCCCTCCGTCCTCCCATCTAATATGGCAAATAAACTTATTATTATGTTTCATTATTATTGGCCTCCTTTGAATCCGTACATATTTCATTTTATTTTATTCCGAACACCTCTCTTTGAATCGTTGACATTACCGTCGAAACCCGTCGGGATGGTGCGAATAATCATGTAATGCGTATGAAACTACGCGAAAAAAAAAAGGAGAATGCTGAAACAATAGCACCGACAGCCCGAGTCATGCACGCGACAGGTTAGTCAGACTGTATAACTATACCAAACGTCGAACTCAGTGCGTTCCTAAGCGATTTGTTGCGACGCTTCTATTGCCTACTCAGCTTAGTGACAAGAAACAAAATTTGATCAGGCTTCTGCAAAGGAAAAGCAAAAACTCTCAGTGTTTCAGTATAGACATCGACTCGAATGCAGTTCAATTGGCCTGTAATTATATAAGCATGCAGGCTAAAAAAAAAAAAATCATGACGCGCATTTTTCGTTTATTTTGAGCGAATGTAAGAGTGATAATGATAAGAACATCTTTTTCTAAGAAGTTTTTTTTTCTATTTTGTTAATGCATTTCTGCTGACTGCCAGTTTTAATTCATACAGCATCATTCTGTCATCTAATCGGCTTTCTCACTTGCATTAAACGATGCGCAGATGCGCATTGCTGCTTGTTGCCATGCTAAATTGAGAACATGCGTTCGACAGCGTAAATTTGAGGCCAGAAGTATGAGTGACAGCGCAGTAGCTGTCGTGTTGGCGAACGAAGCAAAGGTTTAAATAGGTGACTGATCTCACTTAAAGAGAAGAGAAAGAATCATCCGCTGATTGTTCTGTGCCTGACAATGGAGGATGAAAAAAGGATAACACATACTGACCATGACTGTATGGTCTACTGGGTGCCAGCAGAATGTTTATTAAAGCAGACATGAATTCCATATAGGCGGAAACATGCGTCAGAGAGAGTCTGACCGTCAAGCTGACTGTCAGCAGGTTGACGGTCGCGCGCGCGATGCTATAGCCTTCTCTAGTTAGTCCGGTATACCAAGACGGGTTTTACGCTTTGAGAGCACAGACGAATACCGGCAGACGTTGATATGCGGCGAGATTTTCTTTCTTCACGTTTTGCGCTTTTCTAGTATTTCTGGCAACTGTACACAGGTGTCGTCTACCGCTCTTCGCTCTATTTGTGGAGACGTAAGACAAACCATTATCGCACCTACATGACCAGACGCTTCGGTTAAAGTGCAGTGCGCTTCGATATGCATGAGAGCAAGCTGTCGGTGGCGTATCGTTCTGGTGTTCTGCTATGCGCTCAGCTGCTGTTCTAGTCAGAAAGGACTTAGAAGGAAAATTTTAGGGTTTTACGGTGCCAAAACCATGATTTGATCATGAGGCATGTCGTAGTAAGGGACTCCTGATTAATTTTGACCACTTGAGGTTCTTAACGGGCACCCAATGCACGGTACACGACTGTTTGAGCATGTCGCCCTCGTTGGTATTTCAGTAGTTTACGGCGGGTTCAAAAGCGCGCAACATCCCCTGACGCTGTTCGGGGGACAGTACTGGACACAAACAGTTTGACTTCCGCGGCCCCCTTCATTCTGTACCAGCGCAGGCAATCGCGTGGACGGCAAACATGCTCGTGACTCCGCCGCCCGAGCTTACGACAGTACACGAGCACGCACGCACGCACGCACGCACGCACGCACGCAGAGAGAAGGACAGATGGCACTCGCACTTCTCAAGAGGAAGTGCCAGAATTCAGTGTTGGAATGGGCGCTGAGCCGTGCTCCCTCAAGGGCTGCAGAAAATAGCGCCAACCTTTCCCTTCTACATAAAGAACCACTTCTCAAGAGGAAGTGCCAGAATTCAGTGTTGGAATGGGCGCTGAGCCGTGCTCCCTCAAGGGCTGCAGAAAATAGCGCCAACCTTTCCCTTCTCCATAAAGAACCACTTCTCAAGAGGAAGTGCCAGAATTCAGTGTTGGAATGGGCGCTGAGCCGTGCTCCCTCAAGGGCTGCAGAAAATAGCGCCAACCTTTCCCTTCTCCATAAAGAACCACTTCTCAAGAGGAAGTGCCAGAATTCAGTGTTGGAATGGGCGCTGAGCCGTGCTCCCTCAAGGGCTGCAGAAAATAGCGCCAACCTTTCCCTTCTCCATAAAGAACCACTTCTCAAGAGGAAGTGCCAGAATTCAGTGTTGGAATGGGCGCTGAGCCGTGCTCCCTCAAGGGCTGCAGAAAATAGCGCCAACCTTTCCCTTCTCCATAAAGAACCACTTCTCAAGAGGAAGTGCCAGAATTCAGTGTTGGAATGGGCGCTGAGCCGTGCTCCCTCAAGGGCTGCAGAAAATAGCGCCAACCTTTCCCTTCTCCATAAAGAACCACTTCTCAAGAGGAAGTGCCAGAATTCAGTGTTGGAATGGGCGCTGAGCCGTGCTCCCTCAAGGGCTGCAGAAAATAGCGCCAACCTTTCCCTTCTACATAAAGAACCACTTCTCAAGAGGAAGTGCCAGAATTCAGTGTTGGAATGGGCGCTGAGCCGTGCTCCCTCAAGGGCTGCAGAAAATAGCGCCAACCTTTCCCTTCTCCATAAAGAACCACTTCTCAAGAGGAAGTGCCAGAATTCAGTGTTGGAATGGGCGCTGAGCCGTGCTCCCTCAAGGGCTGCAGAAAATAGCGCCAACCTTTCCCTTCTCCATAAAGAACCACTTCTCAAGAGGAAGTGCCAGAATTCAGTGTTGGAATGGGCGCTGAGCCGTGCTCCCTCAAGGGCTGCAGAAAATAGCGCCAACCTTTCCCTTCTCCATAAAGAACCACTTCTCAAGAGGAAGTGCCAGAATTCAGTGTTGGAATGGGCGCTGAGCCGTGCTCCCTCAAGGGCTGCAGAAAATAGCGCCAACCTTTCCCTTCTCCATAAAGAACCACTTCTCAAGAGGAAGTGCCAGAATTCAGTGTTGGAATGGGCGCTGAGCCGTGCTCCCTCAAGGGCTGCAGAAAATAGCGCCAACCTTTCCCTTCTCCATAAAGAACCACTTCTCAAGAGGAAGTGCCAGAATTCAGTGTTGGAATGGGCGCTGAGCCGTGCTCCCTCAAGGGCTGCAGAAAATAGCGCCAACCTTTCCCTTCTCCATAAAGAACCACTTCTCAAGAGGAAGTGCCAGAATTCAGTGTTGGAATGGGCGCTGAGCCGTGCTCCCTCAAGGGCTGCAGAAAATAGCGCCAACCTTTCCCTTCTCCATAAAGAACCACTTCTCAAGAGGAAGTGCCAGAATTCAGTGTTGGAATGGGCGCTGAGCCGTGCTCCCTCAAGGGCTGCAGAAAATAGCGCCAACCTTTCCCTTCTCCATAAAGAACCACTTCTCAAGAGGAAGTGCCAGAATTCAGTGTTGGAATGGACCCCAGAATTCTGGATATGGGGATGCATATTAGATGCGCTTTGCAGTACGGAATTTAACAAGAAAAGGCGTGATGGATATTTTAGGCCCCAAGGGAATTTGGATTACTTATTTGGTGAGACGGTAGGTGTGAATGAAGTTAAAGCGTATATCAGCTAAAATTCGGGGAGAGTTCCTGAATGCCTTCAAGTTGCCTACTCATCAAGCCCCGTATTCAAAGAAAGATAATTACCTTAGAATAGTTCGTAAGAGCAGATAAGAGCCAGTCGTGAAGATGGGCATATTATTAGCCAAGGCGGCTGGCCAAGTTTGGCCAACAGCACCTACGAACGAAAAGCTTTATGAATACGGCCCCATATTTATCCATCAACTAGTCGCAGGCAGACAAACGAGCCGTTATCTTTGCGCTACCTTCCTATATGTTTCAGCGCTCGTTGCATGTTCCGGGAATCGAATGCGTGGCTCGCACTCCGATCTCATCGCTGCTGCCAATCGTGGCAGATATCGCACTTCATTCATGCCGCAGACATTCACGCTACTCTAGAGCCACGCGATAACGGTGGTTTGTGCGCAGAGGCGGAAAGTGCAGGCACATGTTATGTCGTGTCATCGGCAGCTATACGATAAAGCGAGGCGCGTCGTCGTAAACGAATGCTTGCCGAAGAATTCTATCATTACAGGGTGCAGCAGGGGCGAGCTCACGTGTTTCTCATCGCCTTCTATCGTCCATTAGGCCTAAAAAGGAAACAATGGGTAGTCGTGTGGAGAGTGAGGCATAGTGATTATGGACGTGCGTCAGCGTCGCGCCTGGAATACTTGAAAGATGAACCTGGCAGCCGGAACTTATCGCAATCGTATTTCCGTCTCGAGAGTGTTTTTTGCTGACGCTGCTGTTCTGTGGCACGCGACGGACCTCCGGTGCTTTCGGGCAGTACGTTTGTCCTGTCATGCCTGAAGGTCCCGTTGCATAAGCCAAAAAGCCCTATACGTCCTCCTTGCTCCCCTTTTTGAGTCGGCTGCACTGCGGATAATTCACAGCTATAGTCCTTTAAAGAAACCTACGAGAACTTCGAAAACTGTCTTTGTGCCTATGGTATGCCAGGGCGACGTTATGAAACACCGTGTGCCAGATTGCACTAAGCACTGCGGGGCATCCCTCGTCGGTTGTTCTGCAAGCTACTGACTGTGGCGCAGCATGGTGCGAGGTCTAATGACTGCTCTCGGAACGCCCAGCTGTCAGAGTGGGCCTAGCTTTGCCGCAGGAAGATTGTGCTATTGTCATCTTTCTTGAGGGACATGACTGATTCCGAGAACCCACGTCCTCACAGCACTTAACGTTGCCTATATTATCAGTGGTCCTCCTTAAAAGCATGGCAACTATTCTTGGCAAAGGAAAGACAGCTTATTGAAACGTTGGCACGGGACTGGGGCTCCACCTTTTGTCCGCCCTTTATAATTCCTACAAATAGACCAGTCCCACATCCGTTTACTTTAATGTGTGCTTCGAGTAGTTTCTAATAGCGAAGCCAGGCGTCTGGTCGTCATAGGCAGGTAATATATTGGTTATCATTGGCCCAAATGTCAATCATATTCCCTCTTTCCCGTCCCCCAGAGTAGGGTAGCCAACCAGACGCATTTCTGGTTAACATCCCTGCCTTCTCTTTCTCTCCTCCTCCTCCTCCTCCTCCTCCTCCTCCTCCTAAATGTCAATCATGCAGGCTTAAGGGCGATAAATGTTTTCACAGTCATAGGAGCAAAATGGATACGTTGAGCCATCTACATTCCACGTTTTGTAGCACAAGTATACAATGAGGAAGTAATTAAGTGCCTCGTTAAGGTGAAATATATGCTACACCGTCATCTGGCTTATTTCAGTCGCGTGTTATTGTGGTAAAAGCACGATAGGAAAGACGAAATGAGAGAGGATGTTTTGACATTTCACTGAGGGCAATAATCAGGGAACGTCCCCGTGGCAGAGGCTGAAATAAAAAGGACCGACCGCATGCCAAGGACGATCGACCCTTCGCTGTAACTAAAGAAATCACGGTGGTGAATCATGGTGCAATAAATGTCCTTTTATTGTAAAGGAGCATACTTCGGCAGGTTTCTTCTGCTTGAGAAATTCCAAAGGAAAGGCGTCCTACATGCGTGTCTTCAACACCTTGTGTTCCAGAAGGGCCTGCTATAGCCCACAAGGAAGATCCACGCCTTCTCACATTTCTAAGAGTTCGCCCAGAATTACTGAGATTTGAACTTAAGCCTCACAGAGACTCCGAGAGCGGTGGCGCCTGTTCATGTATTTCGGAGGCCACAAGAGGCCGTATACCGTAGCGGACACTGCGGTATACTGTAGCGGTGTTGCACTGCATCGCAAAGAAGTCTTCCTGAGAAGGTGGCAATGTCAGGTTTGAAAACCTGCTTCTGTGGCGGTAAATGAGTTTACAGCGAAGGAATCGCTGAAGGCCGTTTTTCTTTTTCTTTTACGGCAGCTTTTGTTTTAATCTCTGCCTGATGCTGGTATGTACTATCGACCAAGACAGTTTACGGACCACGGGATCTCAGAAAACGCTAAATATCTGAGCAGCCTTTAAAAGTAGCCAGTAAAACCGTACATGACAATGTTGTTCGCATATACCAGTAGAGGCTGGAAATGGGAATACGAGGCTGCGTTTTGAGGCTGCGGAGATATTCAGCTTTTTGTCAGATCCCTTGGTCCGTAAACGTTTTTGGTCGATAGTACGTGTACATGGCCTTGCGCTGTGTGCTTGAGAAGTGCAATTGACTCTTCGCATCCCTTATTTGCATTTAACACGCTGACGTCGCGTCTCTGAAATCATTTTGTGGCTTTTTGTGTCCTTGAGAGTCCGCTAGATAACATGTTTTGCAACTCTGGCAGAGGCATTGCCCAAGCACTGTGGGCGACAGTTTTGCGCAAAGTCTGATGTCCGCGACTTCGGGCTCAAGTGGCGATCTATAAACGTGCAGCACGCACGTTTGCAGTACGCTACGGTCGATGTGGTCTTATAGAGCCAACGATATAGATTTGTTTCCTTCGGTTGCTGGGTCTCATACCATGGGTACCTGTCTTTCGCTCACAACAACATTGTGTGGCTAAGTCAGACATCACAAGACAGGTGTCTGCTTTGTTTCTTTTTTTTCTACGGCTTCGAGGATAAATATTGCGCAACGAAAACGCGTGGAAAACAGACGAATATGTTAAGTGCGCGAATAATAATAATAATAATAATAATAATAATAATAATAATAATAATAATAATAATAATAATAATAATAATAATAATAATAATAATAATAATAATAATAATAATAATCAAATACTCATGTTTATTTAACGTGCCCAGGAACAACCCTAAGGTCTGAGTGCTGGCGCACGCATACATTACAAACCAAAAACAAAACACTGCAGGGGAATATCATTAAAAAATAAATGAATAAAAATAAAAATTGTGAAAAGAAGAGAGTACCGACAACAAAACGCAAGTAAATACAAAAGAAAAAGGGGGAGAAGGGCACTTGAACAATGCATGAAATTATAACACAAGGCAAAGCTCGGAAAAGAACGATCACAAGGAGTTATGAAAGATATCAAGATCACGAAAGTAAGCATTATAAGGACTCTGTATTCTGTGGACAGTTGAGTGTTCGTGATGACAGGCAGGAACATGGAAAGGCCTATGTTCTCTGGTCATCTTGCGTGGGATACGAAACATGACACAGCTGAGAAGTTCGGGACATGTGAGGTTACCGTGAAGGAGTTTGAAGAGAAACAGAAGGTCAGCGCGATTACGTCGGTCGCAAAGTGAGGGCAATGACAACAATCCAACAGTGCTAGTACAGGGTGCAAAGTCCAGGTATGCAAAGGGGTGATTATGTATGCTTAGAAACTTTTTCTGGACACGATCTATAATGAAATTATTGGGTTTTACGTGCCAAAACAAGTTCTGATTATGAGGCACGCCGTAGTGGGGGACTCCGGAAATTTGGACCACCTGGGGTTCTTTAACGTGCACCTAAATCTAAGTACACGGGTGTTTTCGCATTTCGCCCCCATCGACATGCGGCCGCCGTGGCCGGGATTCGATCCCGCGACCTCGTGCTCAGCAGCCCAACACCATAGCCACTGAGCAACCACGGCGGGTCACGATCTATAATGTCACTGTTGGTTCTGGAAGAGCCATTCCAGACGACCGACGCCTATTCGAGTTGAGGAAGACAGATGGTTGTGTACAATTTGCGGAACGGTGTAGGAGACTTGAATTCCCTCGATAGTCTGCATACAGAACAAAGAGAGCGCATACCCCACATTGCAACACGTTTAGTGTGAGCCGAAAAGTGTAAGGTTGCATCAAAAAGTACACCAAGATCATTGATCTGGCAGACCTTGCACAACGGCACAGAATCTACAGAATAAGAAAAAGAAATACTTGCTGTTTTGCGTGTGAAAGTCATGACTTTAGTCTTAGCAGCATTCAAGGTAAGGTTATTATCCTTGACCATTTAGAAAAGGAAAACAGGTCAGACTGCAGGGCGCGACAGTCATCAACAGTGTGAATTTTCTTAAAATCTTGATGTCATTGGCATATAGAAGGAAAGAAGAGTTCCGAATAACAGAAAGAACGTCATTAATAAAAATTTAAAAAGGAGTGGTCCTAATACTGACCCTTGAGGGACGCCTCTAGTTGCCATGTAAGAAGAAGATGTTTGACCATTCACGTTAACATAACACGATCTATCGAAAAGATAACTGCGCAAGAGATTCACAACTGACGAGTCAACATCAAAGTGCGTAAGCTTGATCAGAAGCAGTGAGTGGCTGAATATATACATCGAAAGCCTTGCTAAGATCATAATAAATGGTGTCAACTTGCCCCCTTTGAAGTACCGGCGTGGAGATCTGTGCCATGAAACTTGCCAGATTTGTGATAGTGGAGCGGCCGGTGAGAAATCCATGCTGATTCGGAATGAGCGAGTTCTTCACAGTAAAAGACAATATGAAGAGAAATTGGGCGATAATTCGAGACATCTGATTTACATCCAGACTTAAATACAGGAAAAACACGAGCAGTTTTCCACATGTGAGGGAAAGTGGAAGTAGTCAAAGAGTTATTAAATATAGATGTCGATACTGGAGCAAATATACTGCCGTAAGCTTTTAGAATTGCGGAGGGAATGCCATCAGGGCTGCAGGATAGGGAAGGCTTCAAGCGCTTAAGGCATTCGTGGACAAGCTTTTAATCAAACAACACCGCACTCAGGGGCGGATCCAGGTTTTTTCTGAGGGGGGGGGGGGGGGGGGGTCAGCCTCTGTCAATGATGATGATGATGATGATAGTAGCCTTTATCATTTACCGAAATTCACCGTTTCTGCTCACGATAAACCCGCGTTTTATACGGCTAGAGCAACACCTGTAGCCCGCCGTGGTGGCTTAGTCAGTTCAGGCGTTGCTCTGCTGAGCACGAGATCGCATCCCGGCCGCGGCGGCCGCATTTCGATGTAGGCGAAATGCAAAAACGCCCGTGTGCTTGCGTTGTAGTGCACGTTAAAGAACCCCAGGTGGTCAAAGTTAATCCGAAGTCTTCCACTACGGCGTGCCTCATAATCAGAACTGGTTTTGGTACATAAAACCCCAGAAAGAGGAAGAAGCCCTATAGCGAAGCCAGGTATCGGTTTCTCTTATAGGAACTTATAGGAAAAGGACGTTACCCAATACAGCCATGTGCTTGGCGGCTGTGCCTGATAATACAGGTTGTTCAAAACTAAGCTTTATGGTTTTCTTAAAATTAGGCACTGGGAGGCACGCGAAGACCACCTGTGCAAATAAGTTATGTGGCCAGGAGGGCACAAAGTGAGATGATAATTATCGCTGTGAGCAGCCCAATTAACTAAAATTGAACAATTATTTTTTGTCGACTGCAGTAAGTGGGTATGTTTGTATTGAAAACTTAGAGGCAGTCGTGTTTCTACACAGTATCAGTCGGAAGAATTATTCTAGCGTGTTCGTGCTCCGAGATATCCGACTCCGAATTTCTATTGTACTGCGCAGAGTTATCGACTCGACGCGAGA
Source organism: Dermacentor silvarum (assembly GCF_013339745.2). Lineage (NCBI taxonomy): Eukaryota > Metazoa > Arthropoda > Arachnida > Ixodida > Ixodidae > Dermacentor > Dermacentor silvarum. Next base: position 42,413,675 of record NC_051154.1, on the reverse strand, counting down.
GTGGTTTATGCTTTGCGTTGCTGTGGAAGGGAGGCATTTTGAACATTTTTAGGGCATTGACATCTTGATGGGTGAAGTGTTGTCATGAGATTTGCGCATGACAACACCAAAGTTAAAGCGGCAGTATGAAATATTCGTTAGCATAGCTAAAAAGGTTTCTGCTGTTGATGGTGCAGTTGTTGCTTTTGATTTCAATAAAACTTACAATACTTGGAAATCAGCAGTCACTTTATTTGCGTAGCCCAAACAAGGACCATTTCCGGTCGTCTAGTCACCATTACGCGCGCGCACTGCCCTCCGGCTTCTCCGCTCGCGCCATTATCTCGGCATGGCAGCTGCCGCCATCTTTACAGGCTGCGCGGTCGCGTGTTACGACAGCGGTTACGGGCTCTTCGATTTTTTTTATTTCGCCAGCCGTGAGGGGAAGGGGGGCAGTTATTATTTTTGCCAATGCCTCCGCCGCGTTGTCAGACTAAACGCTGCACCCAACAGCCGCGTCACATCAGGGAGGAGCTTTGCGCCGATCCTCATTCTCTTGCATGCGTAATCATGCGAACGACAAATAAAATTTGGAGTTGGATGTCTCGGAGCATAGACATGCTAGAAGAATTCTTCCAAGTGAAACTGTGCAGAAACACGACTGCCTCTAACTTTTGAATACATACACACTTACTTAGTTAATTATTCAATTTTAGTTAATTCGGTTGCTGACAGCGATAATTATCTCACTTTGTGTCCTCCTGGCCACAAAACTTATTTGCGCAGGTGGTCTTCACGTGCCTCCCAGTGCCTAATTTTAAGAAAACCATAAAGCTTAATTTTGAACACCCGGTATATCAGCCTGTATTGTTTCTTAAAATAAAATTTGGGACGGTCTGTCGCAGGTTCGTTATCCATGCGTAACCACGGGTCCGTCTTTGGAGTTCTGTTGGGACACCTTGATTTCCTGAAGAAGATTCTTTGTGTTCGGCTGAGACACCTTCGTTTCAACGCGGCAACCACTACGCTGGTTGTTTACGATATGCGAATTACCGCGTATGAAGACTCACGACGCCACGTACAAGAAGAACGATGTGGCGTAGTAGCCGTGAGCGCGAGCCAGCGTCTTCATGTTTTGTTTCCCAGGCGACGTCATCCTTTTACACAAGGCGCGCTTCTGCTCCCGTTTCTCTAACCACGCGACGCCATCCTAGGCCCGCGCGCTGGCGTTGGCTGCTGACGTCACGCTCCCCCACTTCGCAGCCGCTGCTCGAGGCTTGGCCCCGCTCCGCGAGAATGCCCACTCAGATAAACGGATTTGGTGGCTTTGAGCATCCTATGCTTAATGTACGACAATAAAACTGCGAAGTTACAATGAAAAACTTGTAGCGTACGAACGGTACTGTGCTCGTACTGGATATTGTCAACGTGTAACTGTGATCACAATGAGTGCTACAGTTAAAAAAAAAAGTTGCCTATGCGTAGTTCTTAGTTTAGCTGTTAGTTATTATTTATATATGAACACTTCAGCGAGAGATCTCTTTCATTAAGCAGGTTGGTCGCGGAACCGATGACAGCAAATGAGGCAACCGATGACACCCCAATGCGGAACTAAGTTGATCAGGCGCGAAGGCGCTCGCGCGGACATCGGCGTGCTTGGCAAAAGTCCGTCCCCTCGTTCATTCGACGCCACCGACGGGACGAGTAAGGCACGGCCGGCGCCAGGAGGTCCAAGGTGTTCATGAGAAAAATTAACTACGGCAACTTCGCGACACCACACCCCTACGGAGTACAACTAAGCTTGTGAGCGAGCTACCTTTACTTCTACATGACTGATACCACTGGCACTCACGAAAAATAATTTTGAAGAATGCTGGTGGCCATATTTATTTTGACAGGGCCATCCGCCTATCAGCGAGGGGGTGATACAGAAATCTGAGGGGGGGGTCAGGACATCCAGACATCCCCCCTGGATCCGCGCCTGACCGCACTAGATGTAGGAACCGTCGTGTGCTGCTGACTGACACTAGCGTTGAAACCTGCATCTTTATATAAGGAAGAGAAATGGGCTGCAAAACAATCCGCAACTGCTTGGACTTCTGCCCCTCTAGAGTCAAGTAAGCGAAAACTCTCTCCACGTTTATTGGAGCGCTTACGGATATACTTCCAAAATTCCGCCGGCCGGTCGGAGGCGCTCTTTTCCAAGAATTCCATGTATGAGTCTTGATCCCGCTTATAGAGACGTTTACAGAGAGCCTGAAAAAAGCGGAATTCTTCTCTGCACTCATTAGGCAACGCAATTCTAGATTTTCGGTGCGCGCGATCTTTATGCTTCAGGGCAATTATGAGTTCAGATGAGAACCAGTGGGGATATCTAGAGCACTTAGGCCTCTACTGGGGAATGTACTTGCGTATACTGCTCAAAAAAGCTCCGTAAACTGATCTACTTGGTCATGAACATTGATTTTGTGTGTAACCAGTGACCAGTCAGTGGTGGACAAGGAATTATATAAACCAAGATAATCACCACGCTTGAAAGCAAAGCGTGGGGATTCATTTACGCCACTGGAGGAGCTCTGCCTCAGTGCTGACAAAGAAGCAGTTATCTTTAGTGGCGGATGAAACTTATCGGTACGCACAAGGAAAATTTCGGAACGAGAGACATCTAAAACTTGAGCATTCGAGATGCAAAGATCTAAGACGTTGCCACAGGAATTGGCGATCAAGTTATGCTGCTGAAGGGAACAGAAGGACAGAAAGTCCAACAACAGGCTCCATTTCTTCTCTGTGTAATGATTGTAATGAGAATATCTAAGTGTGTTCCAATCAATACCTGGTGTATTAAAATCACCAAGAAGAATTACTTTGTGCTTGCTATGGGAGGATATTACACTTTCAATGGAAGAGATGACCTCCTCAAACAAAACAGGGGAAATATTAAGCTGTACATAGACCAAACCAATCAACAATTTTTCACATCGGGCTAGGCTGACTTCTAGCCATATTGACTCCCGTACACTTTCTATATCGATGCGCCGTACACATCTCAGCGAATTGTCAACTGCGATCAGTACGCCACCACCTTTTTGTTGAGATCCACTGAAGTCCCGGTCACTGCGGAAGACGTTGTAGTGCGGTGGAAAGAAGTCTGAAGATGAAATGTCACCACACAGCCAAGTTTCAGAAATAACAAAAATAGGAAAAGAAGATGAGATTACATTGCAAAACATTTCACGTGCTTTGGTGCGAAGTCCACGAGCGTTTTGGTAAAAAATGTCCAAATTACACGCCACTTTGATCCTTGGGGGTTATTTCAGTAGCATGAATCATGTCATCGTGTAGCACCCCATGAAACGGCTTGAACAAGCAACCCATTGGCCACATTGACGGGTCGTCGGGCGCTTAAGGGCTTCATCATCGACGGCTACATGAAAAGAAGAATACGATTGATATTTAGTTCTAAGTCGCCGGCAGGAGAGAGGAGAAATATTAAAGCCCTATAAGTGGTTGGTCAGGTCGAAGAGGTTGTTTCAGAGCTCAAATTAGACACAAAAATAGCCTTAGGTTGGTGCGGCCGTTGAGCTACAGATAATGTCGAAGTCTTTCGGGCTCCAACCGAGGCAGGACTCTTTGTTTTTTTTTTTTTTTCTTTTTTTCTTTTTGTAGTCTCGGGTGCTTTTTCAGTGGACGAAGCGAAATCACGCGGGGAAACGGCATCTCGTCGTTCAGCAGTGCGTTGTGACAGAGCTACATCAGCTCGCGTTGAGGCAGGAGTAGAAGAAGTAGTAAGGGTAGATGACTTTCCGGAGTCGACAGGCGTCTTCACAGGCATGGCAGTTGCAGGTCGCGACAGCTCGTCGCGCAGGCAACGAACCTCCGCTCGAAGGGAGGCGACGACTTGGGTCTGTTGCTCCACGCTATGGGAATGGTCCTTACAAAGGCGTTCATTCTCCTCTCGCAGTTGGGAAACTTCTTCGCTCAGGAATGAGATCCCCTCCAGCGCGTCGAGGAGGAGGCGATGCAGACCTGCCATGCCGCCGCCAAGGTCACACGGTGGGGCACGAGAGGAGAAGGTGGAGCCAGTTTGGGAAAGGGAAAGCTGCGGGTAGCACGTCGTCGGGTCGTTGTCGCTAGGCTTAACACCCTGCTGATTTAACTCACACAAATTGCAGCAAAAGGAGCGCGATCCGGACTTCTAAAGCTCCAGTTCGTCGTCTGGCCAGGTCACACATTTCGCATGCACACGTTTTTCACACTTTTCACACCGAAAGAACTGCTGTTTTCCGAAAAAAAGGGCACGAGCAGAGCAAGCATGCGTCCTTACTGGGCGCATGCAACAACAACAACAACAACAACAACAACAACAACAACAACAACAACAACAACAACAACAACAACAACAACAACAACAACAACAACAACAACAACAACAACAACAACAACAACAACAACAACAATAATAATAATAATAATAATAATAATAATAATAATAATAATAAAACTTTGAGATCAAAGACAAGCAAAAGATAATATTCCAGAAAAGCAGGCGGTACCTTATCTTCTCTTTTTTGTAGCTTCAAAAGACAGAAGTAGATGGCAGACAAAGAAATAAGCATATATCAATCCACGTGTCAATTTTCACTTGTAAACATTTGTGTGTGACGTGACATAATGCGAAATGAATGCGGCTGCTTTAGCAGCGCGAGATTTTAGTCGCCGACAAAGTTCTCCTTAAGACTGAAAGGGGGTGGCAGCATTTTAGATAGTCGCCTATACCCGTAGTGACAGCCTATACATAAGGCAATCAGCATGAATGCACTCGGAGCTTCTCATTGGGGCGTCCGTCAAGGGGCTGACCACGATGAGGCGTACTGTCCTATACGTCTAACAAAGCAGACACTGAGTTCCTGTGTCAGGGCATTTTTATTTGACGTATGCATATGCGCGGCAGATGCGCGCGCGCGTTTAGCGAAGAGCTGACAACCCTACATCATCCGGCGTCAATTTTGCAATTGCTACATGTGCCTGAAGTAATAAATAAAAATGTGCATAAGTGAATTGAGGTAACCCATTTGTTAAACGATCGTTATCATGTATTTACTGGTGTCGGCAGTGGCTAAGAAATGCGTTGTCAGCAAAGAAAAAAAAAAATGGGGACAACATTATCTCAACTGCGGTGTCTAAAACAATTTAGCTCTTCCTCTATGAAGCAGGTGGCGTTCTGCCATAGAGTACTGCAGCTTACACTGTCATGTGCCTACGTTTACCTGTCTCCGGATTCTCGTATACACTCGCGAAGCGGTAGCTTTCGCTGTTCTGCGCATTTTATTTTCAGATGCTCATCTGTAGTGTTCCTTGCACTTAATGGAAAAACCCAGAATATATATATATATATATATATATATATATATATATATGCATGCAATTTTCTTCAGTGTCGCGATAGCCATACAGAGTATACTTCTTGTTTTCTCTAGGCTTTAATAACACGTCCACCTGCCTTACTGTCCTCGGTGTACCTCGAGCATGTCGTGCATAATTTAACCTCTGAGAGAAGCTCTTGCATAAACCACTCCGCACTCGCATTTTCTGTTTCAAAGCGATCAAGCTCTGCCTCGCTGTTTATGCATAATTCTTGAGCCAAAGAGGCAGACTTGGTGACTACCTTTAGAGTTCCTTTCTGAAAGATGTGCAATTTTCAGACTTCTGACCCGGGCAATTTCCACCGTGGTGCAGTCTAAGCTCTAATAATGACACGTTTAATTCTTCTTAGATGAAAACGTAAGGTTTTATTCGTAATGCCGTTGCGATTAGCCTAGCTCGATCGTCCCCTCTCACTCAATTATGCAGCGGTCATTCTATTTCTTAACAATGCTAGTTGACGAGTTATAGCTGCAGTAACTAAAACATCTCTAATGTCGACCGAAACGAGCGGCGCAAATCTTCCGGCCATATTTTTTTACGGGGCACATTAGATAAGGATCGAAGAACGTGTGCACATCAACACTGTTTCTTTTTTTTAACACGGCATTTCTTACATGTTTTTAATGTTATTTTACCCTTGAGTGTCTTTTTATATTAATGATGTGACTTTTCACTTTGCAAGTTTTTTTTGGAATTCTTATTCTGCAACTTTTCCAAGGGGATCGATCCCTGGCCTACGGCTGAAGGCGTACGTACAGAGTCTGCCCATATGTTGTCACGTTTGGAATCGCCCGCAATGGGTAGAGCGGGCTTTTATATATACATAGTCGATTAGCAGTGTGTGCGCTGAACCCGGAGAAATGATCATGAAAGAAATACTCACACCTTTAACAACAACAAACAACATTACTATTATTTTACTAACGTTTCGGCCAGTATATATATATATATATATATATATATATATATATATATATATATATATATATTACACGGAAACGGGAGAAACCCCGCTTGGTATTTGCCCTTGCTTTCAGTACAATAGCGAGTCGAAATAAGAAAGGCAGGGAGGTCAACCAGGGCGGAAAATACGGTTTGCTACCCTATACACATAGGGAACGGGGGAAAAGGATAGGAAAAAGAAAGAAGAGAGCGAGAGAGAGCGCAGACACACGATCACAGCGCGTGTCACTGTCACTGCACGCTATACCACAGCACAGGATCATGTGCGGCCCTATAAACACCAATTGAGACTGAAGTCGTTCGTGCAGATTTAGTCGGCCCTAATAATTGTAACAGTGCCTTCGTCACCTTCTGCTGCGATGGCTTATGAGGTGGGCATTCCAAAATGGTTCGTTTTGACAAGGGTCTGGGATCTACACGAGCTAGAGCAGTCGCGAGCGATCGTCACTGAGCCTATGTTTCAAGCTCAAATCACCCGGACATGAGCACGAGCTGTAACTTAGCGAATTATGCGAGAGCACTTACGATTGCAGGCTAAAGAAAACCACCGGCATTTCAAGTACTTCGTAAAATGTATGTGTTTTCACGTGCACGCCTCTATATACGAAGGCGTTTCCCCCCGACATTATTACCAGTTCAACGGTTCTTGAATATTTGTCGTGTAATACTGATTAGTAATTCCCTATATGAAACGAATATGGAAAGAATTATGTATTCAAATTTATCCACGGTAGCAGCGTGCAGTAAACAAAGCAAAATAAAAGAGGCGGAAGCACTACCGGTGAACTGTACGCAGCTTTATTAAAAAACAGAGAAGAGAGAAAGAGAGCGTAATCTACGCTTGTTCTTTAATACAAGCGAGAATTCCCAAGTGCACGCGTTTTATTTATTGATTTCGTGTCTACGCTGTGGAGGGAAGCTATTGTTTTAGTTTTCTCTTGCAGGTAAGTCCAATATAAAATCGATTAACAAAACGTTCTTCTAATAAGTGCCCCTTTTTTGTTTAACTTTACATTGATATATGGGACTATATCGAATGAATCGTCCCGCACTGCGCAGATCGTCACGAACGAGTTTGCAGTGGGGTTGACAGTGCGAACCAGAGCAGTTTTGTAATAGGTATTGCTATTCGTCCTGGCTCCTATACGGTAATGCATGACAACCGCTGCGTGCACGGGTGGAACCAAAACCGCATTTCGATTTATGCGTTTTGCTCCTGACTCATGCTTAAAGTCGATGAAGAGCTCAAATGTGCTGAGGTTGAGGCTCACAAGTGCAGGTAGTTAAAGTTAATCCAGAGCCTATTATTAGATTTATAAGGCGCTCAGAACCCGCGAGTTTCCTTAAAAAAGCTAAATCCCACAAATCAGTTAATCACTGGCTTGCGATATGTTTGATGCGGGCATCGCCTTGTCGAAGTGTGTGTATGTATGTATGTATGTATGTATGTATGTATGTATGTATGTATGTATGTATGTATGTATGTATGTATGTATGTATGTATGTATGTATGTATGTATGTATGTATGTATGTATGTATGCATGCATGCATGCATGCATGCATGCATGTATGTATGTATGTATGTATGTATGTATGTATGTATGTATGTATGTATGTATGTATGTATGTATGTATGTATGTATGTATGTATGTATGTATGTATGTATGTATGTATGTATGTATGTATGTATGTATGTATGTATGTACACCCGTGAGCAAAAGTATACGGACCAGGGGTTGCGCGATAAAGCCCATTTTCCCATCTGCCTGTGAACGCAACTTTAAATTGAGGACTGCAGTCCAAACTTGGCATTGGGAAACTTTTCAAGTGTACTCGTCAATTCCAGTTTATGCTTGTTAATTACGAAGAAATTAAGTTTTTTCGGCAACCCTGTGGTCCGTATACTTTTTGCTCACGGATGTACATACATACGTACTGTTGTTAGCAATATGAGCGGGAGTACGCGAACGCGTAGCCTCGGAACCGAGTTAGAGCAATACGCGGATGGTGCTGTCCAAAACAGAGGGGAAAGGGGGCACTCTTCCGCTAACTGTTGGCACTCCCACCGCGCGCGTGTTTGTCGAAAACGGCAGCTTACGGTGTTTCGCTGGCCGCCGACAGCCGATATATATATATAAGACGGCTATGTGTCGCAGTGACTTACAGCGAGTCATTTTTTTCATGCTTTTTTTATTTTTTCTTCTTCGTACAACCATATGAAGGAACTTTTAGATCTCGGCTCGTATTTTAAACCAATTTTTTTTTATATATCAGTTGAAGCGACGAGTTGCTAACGCATTAAAACAGTGCTATACACTTTTGGCCACGCTTCGGCGCATAACGTTACCAGTGAACCGCAATACCAAACTGTGCGCTGGCGATGTGAAGTACCGTACTCTGTGTAAACAGACCCATGGTGGGATTACCAACAGTTATTAGCACAGCGTCCCCCTTTCCACTTTGTTTCCGACGGCGGCCGCCGCGTATCGCCCATAGCAGGGTTCGAGGCTATCTGTACACGCGCTCCTGTGTTCCCGCTCATATTGCTCAGGATAGTACATACATACATACATACATACATACATACATACATACATACATACATACATACATACATACATACATACATACATACATACATACATACATACATACATACATACATCACACACTGAACTCATTACCACCTGCTATACTAACATCTTTCGAACTGCAAGATGGAAAAACTGGGTCGGTGGTCTGCGCTTTGTGCGTGCGGCGTGTCGAGAGACGTACTGCCTGTAATCCAAGTTGTTCTTTAGGCGCACTTAATTGGAAAGCCTAGGGAGTCCCGGAGGGCTTTCTACGGGGCCCACTGCAGTCGCCGCCGCAATTTTCTACCTCTTGCTCCTTTACCCTATAATGCCACACGGAAAGCACTGCCAGCAGCCTGAGGAACGAAACAAACACTTGGAGTAAACAACGCCATTGCTCCCGTGGTCTCTCTGCCTTCATCTGCAGCCAATTAAGGCGATCCCGCTAAGCTACCGGCCGTGCTCTTTGTAGGACGGCGGCCGTCTTCTTCCGCGCCCCCCCGGGAAGGCACGTACTGAACCCCTCTTACTGCGCGCAGTGCGGCAGCACGTTCGCTGCCGTGGCGTTTGCGAAGCAAAACAAAGGGCGCATGGCTCGGTGAGTCCCCGGCACACACTCGTACTGAGCTGCTTTAGCAAGGGAATCCCGCGGAGCTGCTGAAGTGGCAGCTGTCATGGAGCGCGGCTGTATGCCTGCTTTCTTAGCTGCTCTCTGAGGATGACGGTATCTTTTTTTCCCCCCCTCTTGGATTCATTGTTCCTGTTCCTCCACGGACCTTGCCGGAATAAAAGCACGTCGAAAGAGAACGAAGGAAATATGCGCACACGATGGCTAATATCGACGTTGCCCCAAACTCGTCGCGCGTTTCACCCGCGGGATTCGTAATATGAGCCTGTCGGCTGCGCACCTGCCGGAAAAATTAATTGAATCTGCGCGAGCGCAGCGCAGAGCTGAAATTTGCGCTGTTGGCTGGGAACGGTATCCTTGTTTTTTTTTCTCTCTCTCTCTCTCTTTTCTGCAGCTAGCCCTGGCGAGCACCATGATGTCGATGAAACGCCCGAAGTTGCCTGTCCGTAGCCATCTTCGCCCTTCATAGAGGCTGCTTGTTTATCAAATTAATGTGATTTGATTAAGTAGATTAACGTTTCCATCTTAACCAAAGATGGCTTCCGCGTCTCATTTGAACTGTTCTGATGGAAGCACTTCGTGTCAGGGTCGTTTTGTGGTGACCCGACTGCCGACTGGTTACAGCTTCTGTGTCCTTGAAGTCTTCATTAAGGTTGAGTGAAAATTGTCATCACTGTAGATTCTCAGCAGTCAGTTTATACTCTGCAAATTTTCTTTATCAGAAGTTTGATGAAGTTTCATCTACAATGTACTTCTGCTGTTCGGCACTTCTGCTTAACGACGAGTGTTGCTGTGCCGCGAATCTGTGGCGATGCCTTTTCCGACGTCATTTCTTTTCGCGCTGTCAGAATAACGCGGAGCGTCACTCTGATTAACGAGATTAGCCGGTCGTGAAGGGTGGATAATGAGAGTGGCGTAGAATTTAGTGAAAAGTATCGCTACAAAATCGCGTCCCTGATTACGCATGTTACCATTCCCGTGCTCCTAACGCTTATAAGTTCCATTAGGCGTTAGAAGTTCATGTACCGCACTGTACATTTTTAATCTGCGCTTGAGTTAATCTCGCCGTAAATTGGGTGTATAAAACGGTAGGGTTTAGAGAATTACATAGTAGGTTTTAGATAATAAGAATCATGGACGTCAAGCCTCCCCATGTTTTTAGCTAAACTGAACGTCCGTGTGCAATGAGCATCCAACAGAACATACTTTGTAGTAGTACTTCAGCAGTCAGCACTGTTGATATTCGCTAAATGCCGTAAACTTGGACGCATGGAATGTTTGGCCACAAACAAAAAAAGAAATTGTCATTGATACGGCATTGAGCTAGTGCTATACTTCGACCACTTTCAGCATTGCTGTCGAAGTGATGTGGACACCAGAATGAAGACTATCGAGTTGTGTAAAGCTTTCTTCGCCACAGGCGTCAGCGTATGGATCCCTTTTTGTTGCTTAATCGTGCAACCCAATCTCTCTCTTAGTTACAGGACAGCTGGCCATTATCGCATCGCATGCGCAGGAGATTTGCTGGCACTTTCTTCCTTTCATCAAGCGGCCACAAATGCATGACACGAGTGTCCCTGAACGCTGGTGTTTAGTTGCGTCTCTTCTGGCTTTCGAGGTCGCGCAGATAAAGACGTCAGCGCTTTTCCTTGTGTCGTTTTCTTTCAGTTTGCCGACGCGAACACGCGTAATGGAACGCTAAGAGCACCTCCGCGGAAAGGCTCCGCATCTTGTGGAAATTCAAGCACCACTCGTTGTTCGGGTCCCTTGCGAAAGCGCAGGTCCATTAAGTTTTCACTGGAGCCGAGTGCCGTAGGAAAAAGGGAACCATGCAATAGTGTGTCCACCACCGATGCTCCTGCGCAACTGTTCCGGCAGCTCTGCATACCGCCGAGTCTGCTTCGGAGATAACGGGCCGCCGGATCCACCTTGTGTGGACCTTGGATCGCCTCACTTTCTCGAACAAGATCGCCAGGCGCACGACAAGTGTGGGCGAGATGGTCCGATCTGTGTTTGCCCTGTCTAGTACGTGTAGTGTATGTGAAAGGGTGATTGATAGAAGAAGCCCGTTGATCGATTTCCCCGTGGTGGCCCTTTCTTGTTCCCTTTCTCCCGTTCCTTTGTCAGTTTCTAGAAGGATACCTTTCGTGTCACCTGAATCGCCCGCATTGGATGACAATGGCCGCCGGACCACATGTTAACCATATAGAGGGTCTAGGGGCTCTGCCGTACCTACTGGGTGACACGAACGTGAGCGTACAGCATACGGATTTTCTTTTTAACGCGTACGGACTTTTCGATTTCAGAATCATAGTTGGCGGATGCGTAAGCTAGGCGCCTGATTTTCGCTTCTGTATACCTTTAGGTAATTCGAGCTTAAAGCTAAAATAGCACTATATATCAATTGTGCGTATCTGACGGCGCAAGTTTCACTAGATATATTGAGAAACATGAGCCGAGAAATCAACCTGTAAGTTGCTTCTCAGCTAAATGGAACACAAAAAAAAAAAAAAAAAAAAAATCAACGAGCTGAAGGAAAGGAAGAAGATTTTTGAGGGCCGAATGGTTGGCTGAATTTTGTTGGGCAGCTCTGCGGCAACGGTGAATAAATTCGTAAGCGACTGAAAAACAACGTTTGGTGGACTGCTAGTTAGGCTAGTTCGTATGAGTTCATTCTGGTGTAATGGTGCCACAGAAAGGAAGTAAACGAAGACGGATGAATACACGCAGGACACAAGCGCCACCAACTCAAGCTTTAATCAGAAAACAAACAGAACATATGCAGGGTACGTTTTTTTAATATGTACCAAATTTTTAAACATTGCTTGGGGCAGGTAGCACATTTGTAACCCTTGATCTAAATTACTCGATGAGGCGGCCATTACTTCTACGAGAAATCAAAATACTTAAATGAATAATTAACACAATTACGCTAATCAAATTTTTAACTAAATTAACTACTTTACTGCACAAACTTGCGGGAAGAATGCACTGTTGTTCCACTTACATTTTTTTAGAAAGGGCTGTTTTATGCATTGAAGCACGAAAGTAAATGTAACCTCAATACATTTCGTCGGGCACTTTGAAAATTAATATCTCGAAACTGGCATAGTCCTGAGAATTCGTACTATATAGGACAGAGGTAACTGGACAACGCTGGGAGAGGCCCTCGTTTTGGAGCGGACACTAATAGGATGATCATCATGACGATAATGAGGATGCCTGCATCAACGGTACTTATTGCGCTATGAGAATAGTAGATCTATATTGTACTAAACCCACATGGTATAGAGATCACCGGGCGTGAAAACGTACAAGTAAGTGCGCTGATTAGATAGATGTTGTTACGACGTTGAGGCGGGCTTTCATAATGGCCGCACAAGTGGTGCGGCCTCCTACATTACGGCTGACGCCGGGAATGACGTTTCACGGTTCAACTTGAATCGCTCTGCACACACGCATTCTACGCAATAGCGGACCATCAGAACCCCCATTGAGCTGTCACCTGTGGAGGGCGTGCACGTATATAAATCAGCTGTAACCCCCATAGTTGGAGCTGGTTTGTGTTTATGCGTAGTCTGCGTTTTAGCCACGGAAAACAATACCTACCTTCGCGAGAAATAGATGGACCAATTTAGCGTAGCGATTCCTTCGGCTCGATTCTGTGCCAGTCTTATCATCCAGCGTTCACGGCCGGCTCATCCCGTTGATAACGTGGGAAGAGCGACGCCCTGATCATTGACGAAGCGGGAAAAGGTATGCCATGCATCGGAAGAGAATCGTTACATTAGCATCTCTGACACATCGGTAGAACAGCCTTGAAGTAACCGCTGCGACCTGATGAACCACGAGTAGGGAAGGAGTCTTCCAAAAATATGCACTCAAGTATTACGCCTACTATCATCGTTCGCAGAGCACATTTAGAAACAGTGGCTATAGGATGCGAAATTTCCGGAAATTGTGAGCGGGAGGAAGAAAAACGGGGTTTTCTTTCTTGTTTTGTTTTAAGGAAGTTTTTGAAATTTTGAGAAAAATTTGAAACTCCAGTACAAATAGGTGATATTTATTACTCAAGCAATCAAAACTATAATTATATGCACCCGCCGTGGTTGCTTAGTGGCTTTTGCGTTTCGCTGCTAAGCACGAGTGGCGGGATCAAATAGCGGCGGTCACGCATTTCGATGGGGGCGAAATGCAGAAACGCCCACCGTGCATTGGGTGCACCTTAGAAAAACCCCAGGGGGTCGAAGTTAACCCAGAGGCCCCCACTACGGCGTGCCTCATAATCGAATGGTGGTTTTGGCACGTAAAACACCGTAGTTAAAAAATAATTATCCCTAAGTTCATGCTATAATTATGCAGAGAAGGCGAACATAATGAAATGAACATCTTGTTCTCTTCTACGAAAATTACTAATCTGATAACTGAAAGAGAGGTCACTCAGTGTCGGAGTCACTCTCGGTGGGCACACTCGCATTAGAATCGGCCGCGGCTGCTTCCACATTGGAATTTGTTGTACGTACAGAGTTTTTCGAACACATTTGCTTGTGAGCCTGTTGTGCAGCTTGTTATGAACATTTACAAACAAAAACCAGTTTTGCTGTTTTGTTTGCAACTGGGAGATGGCGAAGCAGCACCATAGAAGCAATAGGTGTCAGCGGCGGATTAGTACAAATGCCTTGCCACCAGGTTGACGGTTCCACGTTCTTCGCAATTCCAGACGCCAGTCCTGGACTAAAACCCTGTTTGGGTTCTGTTTGGCTACATTTGAAAGCTACGTTACGTCTTCAAAACGAAACTGAAAACATATAACGAAGACACTTGAAAATTGAGCTGCCGTTTTCTTGTCGTATGCTGCACAGCAGAGAATGGCAAGCATTACTGTATGTGGAAGTTTTGATGTTTGTTTTTTCGCTTTCTATATGCTGAGCAAAGACAACTTTTTTTCCCTCCAATTTCCCGCGTTTTTTTCCCGACCCTTACATCTCTAATCGTGGCCGGTATAATACCAGATATTTATTTTATGCGGAGCAATTGTTAAAAAAAAGAAAGAAACTGGCATATCTAGGACATTGCCGTTGTTGCTGATAGGCCAGGTGGTTAGGCGGACATTAGCAGTAAGTAAAACTTCAATGATAATATCACTAATCAACTAAAATATGCGAATTATCTTTTCAGTTACTAACTTTAGGACACATTTAATTGCGGGAGTGAAACTGACGAGTGGTGAAGTCATGTATACCTAGCAAAAATATTATAACTAGAGCCATTTTCAAGATATGCGACCTTAAAATGTGCTACGATATACGTGAGGGCCCCAGTTAATAGTTTTCTAAAAGCGTACCCCTGACAATTTGGGACGATCTTCATTGGTACACCGAAGCATTCTTTAAAGCAGATTTTGGGGACGGATATCTTGAATATGGTGCTAACGTTAACATTTATGCAACGCAGACACGACTTCACTCCTCCTCAGCTCTAATTTCGCTATTACAACATGTAGCCTAGAGTTAGTAATTAAGAAGTTAATTGGCAAGATCATAGAAATTTTCTTGCTGCTTATGTCCGCTTATTCGCGACTCCAAGTAAACGCTCGCCACCTGGCGGCCCCGCCGAGATACAGCCGATCCAGGTTCAGGCATGAAGCGACATGCGGCATGCGCTGAATGCCTCGTATTTTTAAATCGTCGTTATGCCGCCGCGAAAAAGCCCGAAAATAAAAAAAAATTAATGTCGAAGTACTTTTCTTGTGTACCATTCTTCGTGTCATCACGTTGGAAAGACAGCAATGTATACATTGAAGTCATATATGACTTCATCGTTTCCCGAAAGAAGCAGATGACGCGCATCGGAGAGCGACTTGGATAAGAAAGTTCCGCATTGGGAAAAGGTGACTGACACTATGCTGGTTTGTTCGCGCTTAACTCGGGACGACTTCTTCCCGGCAAGTAGACCACCGATTTCTTTTTATTTATTTTAGATATCTCGCCGGCGTTTCAAATCGTGGAGTGCACTTTTTTTAGGCAGGCGCTTTAATAAATTATAGCGGTGTACGCTTAAGCTTCATTTGTTTTTGTTCGTTTATAGTTTTCTGTCCCAGCATTAGTGTTACTAAGCTTTAAGCAGCGGGATTATTCTCGCTAATGTACTTTTGTCTGCAGGCACGGTAGCAGAGATGATAACTATACCTCGGAAGGTCTGAAGTTAATCATCACACATATGTTATGCCGCGAGGAGACATATCCTTTTCATTGCATGCTTTAGTTTGGCGGTGCGAGCAGAAGATGCCGGTTTCTCATTCAACGCGCTGAGTTGTCAGTTTATTTCCGTGCAAGAAATTGAGAAGCAACTGCAAACAGCGCTTGTTCGCTCTTTGGAGCGTTCGACCTGCGCACTGCGGCGCTAACTTGCTTTCCGACACTGTGCCCACAGCTAAATTCCATTACAACTGGTTCAAATTGTTTCCGTATCATGTATTTAAACTAATACAAGTGAATTTGCCCGAAATAAAGCCTTCCCTAAATTTTGGAAACCTGTTGCAGGAGGAGGAAACAACATTATTAAGAGAAATTTCTGGGCATTGTAGATGGCCGCTAGTCTGCGGCGACCTCTTCCACCCAGGCAACGATTCCTTTTTGTAGCTTTTCTTCTGGGGACCGTATTAGGGTCTCCCATGTCGTTTCTGAGGGAGCTGGCAGAAGCTCTCTGGGTGGGGGAAGGCCCTCGCATTCCCAGAGGATGCGTCTTTGGTTTGCTATGGCATTTTTGTCGCAGTTCTTGCACATCGGGTCAACCTCCCTATCTGTGAAGATCGCTAAGCGATGAGGAGTGGTAAGGGTGTTAGTTTGAATTCGGCGGAGAATAGTGGCTTACGCTCTCGTAAGGTTGCTGTGTGGTATATGGTATATTCTCCTGTCCTTTTTATATATGGGTTCGTAATTTCGTTGTAGGCAGTGAACTGGGTCCGATTGGTTGTTAGTCACTTCTCACGTTTCACCGGGGTTTGAGATTTACTACGGGCGGCAGGTGCCTGCTGTGTTCTCAAGCCCGCGGGCCCTACCTCGAAGGCTGCGTACTGCGAGCACGAACAAGCGCCAGTCATTGGACGCAGACGATCTTATCACTCGTATCAGCTAACTATAAAGGGAAATGTGCACCCCGGCTCACAAGCGGTATTGTCATTTGTTTTTATCCCAAGACACACTGACCAAGTAACATTACAGTTTTCAGCCTCGTTATATCAGTGCAGAATATCCGTATTTAGCTTCTGAAAGCACGACAGACGTTACTGCCTATATATGTGAGATGCTATATCTGATATAAAACACGAGTCTCAGTGCGGAGTTGTGTGTGAAGGTCGAAAACAATCAAGTATCGTACCTGCAGCAGTGGAGCAACGCTGCGAACAAGTGCTTGCGTCTTTTGAAGAGCAGCTACGCACAAACACTTCCCTTTTTTAACCTTCGGTTCGCCTGATGTCCTTAAAAAATATATGATGCGGCTCGATGGGCAGGCCGGATGTTTGCACGCACACCGCGACTGTTCCCGCGGTTCCGTCGCTGAAATCCTTGAGACCGATCTAAATAAGGTGATCGGTAGTAAGGACCCTTTGGACATCTACGAAACACCTCGATTCGATGGCACTAACGAGAAACGTGAACAAGGCACCAAGCGAAAGAGCCGCCGTGAACCTGGATGTCGTAGTCATCTTTGTTTATTTGGACAGTGTTGCCAGAGCAAGTAACGGATTTTCTGGTTGCCATAGACATTAGCAGCAATCATATAGCCACTTAGAATAGCTATTATACTTGGGCGTGTTGGTAAACGTTCATGATGGAAAAAGCGCTAATAAAGACGGAGACTTAGCAAGAGTACAACACAGAGCGCTTTGTCCTGTGTTCATGCTAAGTCTCCATTTTTAGTAGCGCTTTTTCCATCATGCACATATAGCCACGTAGCCTATCCGCAAGAACGGGAGGGGCCTAGGTATGACAGTTTCTTAAAAAATAATAATAATAATAATAAAAAAAAACGTTTTCGCGTAAGCGAGATCGACACCTGGTATATGATCCTATTCTAATTCTTTTTTTTTTTTTTGCTTTTTGTGCTTCAGTGTCTGAGCAGCGGCAATCCAATGACAACGAGCACTTACGAATAAAACGCTTTGTGAATTGGGCCCCAGTGTTGTTGCTGCATAGTTCCCAATAAACAGGTCCAGTAACATTATTTTGAGCACTGAAAAAGAAAAAAAAACTACAGGAAGAAACGGCACCAACGACACTAAAGCCACGTACTTATATGACATGTGATTTTTTAAATCGGGCTCTGCGTGGCGTGTGCTACCGTTTGTTCGTGGTGCCACGCTTCACTATAGAGAAGACGAACTCATCGGTCCCAAGCCTCATTAGGCTGAAGATTAATGAGAGAGGGCGTGCTTCGCACCTAGTCGCCATGTTCTAAAAGTTTTGTTATCGTCTTAGGTTAATGAATTTGGCAGTGACCTAAATGGTTAATAAAATGTTGCGTCGGTTGGGCGCGCAGTTCTTAACGCTCCGTTGCACGCTATATCATTGATGCTCCGCAGATGCTTTGCGGAGGAGGAGGATAATTCGAACACACACATACATACACGCGCACGCACACGTACATACATACACACATACACATTCACACACACATACACGCGCACGTACACACACACGCACACGCACGCACGCACGCACGCACAGAGGTGGAGACACATAGACGCGCTCGCGCACGTACACTCTATATTCAGCTTCTCCTATAGGTAAGAAAAGGCTTGCGCGCTTTGAACCGTACGTAATGCGGGAAGGCGAAAGTCCATAATTTTTAATACAGACGCGGTAAGAGCGGTTTACATTTTTTCAAGAAATGTAATTCTATGGACTCTCTCCGTTTGCGCGTGACGTCATCACTCAAAGATCGAAGACTTTCTGTTATCTATATGACTTGTTGGTATTTGGGTACTTTTCTGATCAACATTGGCGCACTTCAGATATAAAAACGTTGCTGTATTTTTCGCCTTCAACGGCTGCCCCATGCAGTCGGATTACCAGGTTACGGTTAACGTGAATGGTTTGTCGTCGTACGGTTGTTTGGCTTAGAGCGAAGAGGTTGAGCTCCTGCCAAGAATGAGACGACGCGTCCGGTAACACATTGATAACACCGTTTACTGTCCAAACATAGCGTATACAGGCTTTTCCCCTACCTCGTTTGTTTGTTTTTTGCCTCATAATGTTTTCCTGGATGTTAAGGTTACGATGAAAATGGCAGGTAAAAAGAAAAAGCGAAACCAAACGAAGCACACGAACATGCGATGCCGGGCCGGGCTACCGGAGTTTCTACGATATGTGGAAATGTCCAGGCTGTATAAACTTCCGCACATACCGACAAGAGCGATGCCACCGTGTCGTTGGCACGCCCACGGCTGCCGGAGTTTCGACGATATGTGGAAATGTTCAGGATGTACAGACTTCCGCATTTACAGAGAAGAGTGGTGACGCCGTGTCGTTGGCAGGCCGACGGTATACGCAGAAAGCCACCAATAACGGGTACTAGACGCGGTCATCCATGTTTAGCGTGACAATCGCTCGCAGATTTTCTATGTCTAAAAGGATGTTTATGGCTCGCCATGCAATTTGTGTCGCGTGAGCGTAAAAACTTTGCACACATTTGAAGCGTATAACGAAATAAGGCCAGAAAAGTGGAATAATTAGATGGCGGTGGCCCCACATCACTTGGTCGCGCCTCGTTCGCTTTATGATGGTTTATAGGTATAGCGTATATCCTTGAACAGGGACACATGAAGACACGAAGCGACAACACTGCGCTACTTTCAAGAACGTTCTTTATTTTTGAGGAATGCCGTACTTATATATGTATATTTATCGACGCACATGCATTGTGCCATATCAACAATTATACTCCCCCCCCCCAAAATAAAAATAAATAATAATAATAATAATAATAATAATAATAATAATAATAATAATAATAATAATAATAATAATAATAATAATAAAAATAAAGCATCACTACGATTAAGGGATCGAGATTGAAGGGTCTCCTGGCATACAAGCTGAACCATGCGCAAATAATCCTGCTCTACGGTTGACAAGAACACTGATGGTTTGCTTACGCACCAGGCTCCAAAAGTGGCAATGCGTTCCGTTTCTATAATCAACCGGGCCGCCTGTGACTCATGCTTGCCTAAGAACGTGGTTCTTTCGGACAAGGAACGGCACGCCGCACTCCTTGAGGTGCAACGACAAGAAACCATCAGAAACTACCCTCCATACCTTGTTGCTGTGTTCGCGCGAACGATCTGCATCGTCCTGCCTGACCAATATACGACTTTCCAAACGATAACAGGATGCTATATATAACATCGCACTTGCATTCAACATACTGTGTTCGCATTCCTTTTCTTGACGGAAATGGCATTGGTCCTCCGGCTTCCTAGCTTATTGCACACTGAAAACAGTACACTAACATTAACACGAACATTAACTAAAGCTATTTTATTGAAATTATGTGATAAGCGATGAATGTATGGAATCACCGCTGCCTTTTGGCGGCGTTCGCATGCGCAGCAGTTGTATGCACTTGAAATCTTTAGATGTACGCTGCCTGGGAAGCCTTCCCGCTGCTGGAACCACGGCATGACATCCTGGAACCTGCAGACATGAGGCTTGTTGCTCAGAACGGTCCTTTTTGTTCCGGCATACGCTATACCTATAAACCACCATGAATTACCGACAAGCCCACCCCGCCGAGCTGGTTCTATCACTTTGCTTGCTCACTGCTTGAAGTTGCTCGATGTGCGCTTCAACTCGATTATCCTTACGTTTGCCTTGCACCGTTTTGCTCACCCTGAGTGAATATATTCAAGTGGTGACAATGCAACAAGAAACACTATGTATAAAGAGGGACAACGCTCCTGAGACCGTATGGGGCTCGAGAGTGGGCACGTGGCATAGCTGCCGGCGAAGACGAACGTTCTGTTCTGTCCAAGGAAGTTCGCGCCAGAATTGCATAAAATCAAGAATCCCTAAGTTCCTGCATATGCTTTGTGCCAGGAGTGCGTTTGGAGCGTTGCAATGCTGCTATTTCTCGCGCGTAATTTAAATGAACTGTCAACTTTATGTAGCAGTCGGTCCCATTTAGTGGGCTAAGTCATTTTGCTGTTACCAAGAGGTATTTTCTGTTATCCTGAGATTTATTATACAAAAAATTAATTAGAACTTTTTCACTTAGATTATCATACTGTTTCCGTTTTGGGACAGGCAGGAAGGTGGATCGTTACATGTTCCTGCCTGTCCTAGCCAACACTCAACTGCGCATACTAAAATACCAAGTCTTTACAACACATATTTTGTTGATCTCGATATTTTTCTGAAGTCGTCGTCATGTGTTTTGTTTGTTTGTTGGTATTTTGTTCCGAGCCCCACATTGTGCTAGTGCTTTTCTCCTTCTCCATAGTTGTGAATTTACTTTGCATTTTTTTGAATATTAACTGTTCCTTTTCATAAATCTTCAGACATTAGTTTGTTTTCTCTTGTATATGCCAAAAAATTATTTATGTTTCCTTGTCTCCTCCGTTGTCTTTACTTATATTCTCTTGTGTTTTTCTACATTATTTTTGTGTGAAATAAGCTTCCTTATTATTATTATTAGTATTATTATTATTGTTATTGCTATTATTATTATTACAACAACTACTACTACTTGCACCTATGAAAGCACACTATTTTAACAAAATCTATAGATAGATCAATTTAAACTGATCTTCAGAATTTATCATTTTCTGTATAATTTATGAGCTAGAACCGAATGCCAGCACCCTTCTGCTGGGTCCCGTTGCTTCCGGCGTACTTTTTCTATGCGTGAAAGCCCGTGCAAACACATCATGATCACTGTCTTGAACGTTTCGGCGCATCCTTTGCGTTCTTTCTATGTATTCGTTGTTCAGTTCTGTAGTATTAGACTTTCCTAGACTACATTTTATGTTTTATAACATTCCCTTTTCTTATTCGCTCGAGGACCGCACGCCGCACGAGCATTAGCGAAGCCCTCTCGCAGGGGCCGTGTATATTTTTTGCCTACCCGTTTTGAACATCAATGCTGTCACGACGTCGCAGCGTGACGTTGGTCTGTGCAACGTGGACGCGACGCTAGTAATTGGCCCAGTTTATCAGTCGCGAGTTTTACAAAGTTCTTCTTACCCGGTATAGGGTTCATGACTGGGTTTACTTTTCTTGAAAATATAGTAAAATAAGTTTTTTTTTTTATTTGGAAAGCACGCGCTATTGTTTTGGCGCGTTCCATCAATTAGGCCTGCGCAACCTTTAGAAGCTACTCTATTTTTTGTTTGCTCTTTCACGTGCGCGAAAGTAGTGTCGTTCTAGCGACGTCTCATTAACTATAAAATAGGCTAACGTCTTGTTTGCAGTCGCATCTGAACTTGCCCACTAGGAAAGCCTGGAACAGCCGCCACTAAGAATAACCACTGTCACCTTCACCGTAATCATCAATATCTCATTTCACCTTTATTTTTCAACAGACCTAATACAGAGCCTGCTAGAGAGGCAGAGGCTAAATGCTTAAAATGCCTGACAAAGGCCTCTGACACTTTACAGTTTGGTAAGCGGTTTTAGGCAAAGATGACAGTCACGCTCTTATTGCAAAAAAAAATACACAAAGAACACACAGAACATAACCATTTTACCACCACTACCACCAATATCACCACCACCACTGCAATAACCATCATCGACCTTAGGCAGACGGTACTAGAATATTATAGCGCACTCTAGGGTTTCGTGTGAGCACTGGGTTCTCCGGCGACTGTTGGCGTCCGCGTGGAAGCTGTGGCAAGGGATGGGCTCGAACGACGATCCTGTAAAGATGGTGCTCCGTGCATTCGTGACGAATGGCAAATTAATTAAAAAAAAAACAGTCCGAAGGTCAATCGGTCCAAGACAACCACTCTCTTTCAGAAGTGTCGCATGAAAAGTGACAAAGTTGAAAGGTGTGTCAAGAGTTTTGCGCGTTCTAGTGCGTATAGTCTTCGCATCAGCAGACTCTTAGGACAGCTGAAGTTTCTGCTGGGAAACGTTGACTTTAGGAAGCCGCGCTCCTTCACATTTACAGAGGTGAAGGAAGGGCTTTGTTTCTTGCCTAGCTTTTCCCTAGACACGACTACGTTAGGATGTGCCGTTCAGATGCAGGAAAATCGCTGCTGATCCCTCGACGATCGGAATGCCGTGGTTGCTTCACTCAAGAGCGCACACTTTAACGGGCTGGTGGCGCCTCCCGTAAGGCGTGTAATTGCGTGCTACCGCAGCAGCGAGCGTGGGAGATAGCCGCGCAGACAGGGAAATTTTCCGGATTCCCGGGAATCCTTATAACCCTAGGAAAGTTGACTCACAGCGCGAGGAGTTCGCTGTGAGATACGGTGCGCCTTTAGCGCAGCTGACGTGCATCATTGCTCCAACGTCGACAAATATTCGATTACTTTCGCATCGCGAGTGCCGACCTTGTAATCGCTCACGCTGCCGGCCTTGGCCGGCGAGTGCATGTTTGGGAACGGAGACTGGAGCTTTCCTGATACCTTACAAAGCACGAAGGTCGCGGACATGCACTTTTCTTTCTTCTCTAGCTGACCTGCGCGGCGTTGACTAATTTTCTTTCACTTCCACTGCCCGTGTGCAACAGAATTTTGTTTTTCGTCTCACGTGCTATGCCACGTTACTTCATTCTTTTTACAGCGCAAAAAGCTGTATATGGCTAGGGTACCATAGAATTTTTGTGTCCGCACACAAAAACTATCACCATCAATGGCTCATTACCCCGTAAGCACTCGTACACCCGTAAGCAAGCAAAAAACGCAATACCACCCAGCGGCATCGATTTTACATTGTCAAAGAATGTGTCGGCAGTTGAGAGTATGCCGATCCGTGTATATCATAGCGACCACAAAGCCATGGTGACCATCGTTACTAAGTCACGATGAGTTATGCAATAAAGTCTTTACCACAAGTTTTCTTACCACGTCGTTTGCAGCTCCGCTGGTCATCCACCTTCGCAGGGCGGAATGGCCTTGAATATTTTTTTTCTTACGTTGACTACTTTCTGACCTCAACGCTTGTAGTGAACACAAGTATTGAGAATGTTGCTGGCTTTGGAGATCGCAGGGAGAAGCTTTCGTCCTGCAGTGGAAATAAATATAATGTGACGATGATGATGATTATGACATTTTTCTTATTTATTTCCCCGCGAAAATATTTTACACTTAATATCTGCGAAAGACGTGTGAATGCAGTAAACTTTGTCGCTTCACTAGTCATTGATGAAATGGATTTGCCTTTCGGTGTCTGTTTACGAAAGCAAACTAATGCCTGTTTGTGTACTTTATGCGTGTATGCTTACGGCAGATGATATTTTAAACCCCAGGTCGAAGTACCTTTGCTTTAAAGGTTAAAACTATAGCCTCGCAGCAAACTTTCGCTCATTATTTCTTAAATGTCGTTTCCCGCCAATCGCACAGACAGTTATTGGTCACGCGGCCACGAAAATGACGTTGGATTGGTAAGCACGTTTTTAATGTCCTTCCTGTCAAGTCATTCTAGCTGTTGGAAAATCTAAGCCGGTTGCTGTGGAACTCGGGTGTTAATTTATGAGGGCTCGAAGCCAAACTGCGGCAGTCATGCACCCTCTTCATTTCAAGGAGCCAGCTGTAGTCGGTCACTGTGCATTCCACAATCTGAGCAACGTATGTGCACTCAAAGCGCTCAGACAATCTGGGGTGAGGGGCACGCTGCGGGGAACAAGTTTCGGAAGGTGTTTACCCTCACACTGATCCTCTTTACGGAATCGCGTCGGTGTGTAGTAGGTAAGTTTCTGTGTACCTGTGGGATCTGTAGAAGGAGGCACTTAACACTATCTTCATTGTCAACATCGCTCACTTTCTGCGCAAGTGGTAATAAAGCTAACGGGTATCACAATGCGTTCCCTTCTTTATGAGGAACCTTTTATACGGTACTTCAGCGGTAGTATTTGATCAAGAACGTAGCTTGGGCATTTCTTATCAATAAAGTCCACGACTCTTTACTATAGACCTCAGTGGATATTGATACTAAGAAGAAAAAAAGTTACGCGGTTTTTACGCGAATTTATCGCCGCGTATACCTTAGGAGGTGGAGGAGAAAAAGAAGGAAGGAAAGGTAGGGAGGTCAACCTGACGCACGTCCGGTTTGCTACCCTACACGACGGAAGGGGTTTAAGGGGTGAAAAGAAAGAAATGAGAGCGAGAGAAGAAGGTACTCTCAGTGCGAACACGTACGGTTGTCCATCACTTCACGCCTACAATCGGTCACTGAGGCCAGTCGATTTCAGGAATCGTAGCAATGTCCGCGTCGCTGTGTAAGCCTGCGACGCGTGGGGCCATGGTCCAAGAATCTTTGTCTCTGGTTCGGTTTAACGGTTTAACACACCCGGAAGAACGTCGCGTTCGATGCCATAAAGATACAAAAACGCAACACTTGTTTGATTGTCCCTTCACAGTTGTATGAGTAACAGATAGGTGTGTCAGACATTCCAATAAGTAATGAGTAAGCTTTCGTAAAAGCCACCCCTAGCCAGAGGCGGCACAGTAAAGTTGCATCACGGCGGGGAGAAGTGTGATGGAATCTGCAGCTTCAATGTAGGATCCAGCCGGTGGAGACAACAGTTCGAGAAAAACGTGGTGTTCCACGAAGTTTCAGTCTTGGTTTGAGCGAGTAAAGGAAGACCCCTCGCAGCGTCTGCCCTTGATAAGGGTATAGGAACTGTCAGGGTTTATGGGCTGACCGGGGGGGCATCATCAGCAAGGTGATTACTGACGATACCACAGTGCCCCGGAAGCCATTGGAAGATGATGTCATGTCCGTTTATGAGGGCTTGATGGAGAACCTCTCTAGTCTCAAGCACCAGTTCATGGGTCTTGCGTCGTAAGGCTGACTGCAGACTCTGAATGGCTGCCTTGGAGTCACAAAAAATGACCTGCTTTTGAGGTTTTGCCTGTGCGACGTAATTAACAGCGGCACGTAGGGGGCGCTCAGTTCTGTTGCCGTACGTAGAGTTCGTTATGTGGGACACTTCGAACTACATTGTGACTTGTAAGGCCGGGATGATAACAGGTGGCTGAGACAGATCTATCGGTGTAAATGTGCGATCTCTGTTCATATGGCCGCTTATCTTAAATGTGCGAGTGTTTAATGCACTACCTTACGCCATGGATCGCGCATTCATACCCATGATGTGCTGTGAAAGCATAAATTAGACGATGACCTCTGCGGGAAATGTGAACCTCCCGGATACTTCAACGTGTAGAATTAGAATCGATTGTATATACTATCTCCTTGTGCCGCGAGGCATTTTACCCGTGTGTGAATTTAACCACATGTGAAAAGCTCCGTGTAATTGGAACAATGTTGCCAGACAGAAAAATGTTGAGGTGACTGACGTAAAATGTACTGCGCGAGTGTCACTTTGTCGCTCGAAAACTTCTGTGCGGCAACTAGATGTCCCATGCACGAAAGTTTATGAGGGTAAATGTTTTCCCGCATAAAATGCCTCGCGCAGGTAGTTCCCGTATACCTGACCTCGGGCGTGATCTTGTACGCGTTCCAAAATGGAACGGAGGCGGTCCGTTCCATCGAGCCGCACACGATTGGTCCATTTGATCGTCACGGTTCAAATTGACCAATCGTGTGCGGCTCGATGGAACGGACCGCCTCCGTTCCATTTTGGAACGCGTACAAGATCGTGCCCCTCATGTCTCTAGCGTGTTATGCGGCGCCCGTGACCGAGAAGTGTGCTTGACGACTCGTAGACTTTTCTCTCGGCGAGCATGAAGTAAACGTCGTCTTGTGCCTGTTATCCTGAACAGCTAATCGAAAATTTCTCTTGCAGTTTTCTAAAAAAAAAAAAAAAAAAAAATTACCCGAAAGTGGTAATATATACTTGACAGCATTCAAACTCAAAAGAGCAACTCATTATCGCGTGCTTTGCATATGAGGTGGACAGGTGATAATATGACTCTATATAAATTTTGTTGAATTACGTTGATGTAACCACGGGCGTATAATTAACAGACAGGAGCACCCGCCACTGTGATCCAGGACCTGCGTTCTGCTGTCGAGGGCGAAGTTGCAGGTTCAATTCCAGGCCGCAGCGGCCTCATACTGTTCAACTCTCGCCTAATTACATTTGTGTGCACGTTAAAGACCCACTGGTGGTCGAAATCAAGCCCTGCACCAGCGCGCCCATCGCAGTCCACAGTGCAGCGCTGCCCTGTAGACTAGGTGTATTAAAAAAATGAATTCTTGGGTTTTGCGACCCGATTATGAGGCACACCGTCGTGGAAGACACCAGATTAACTTTGACCACATAAGGTTATGTGACGTCTGCGTAAATCTGAGTACGCGAGCGTTCTTGCATTTCGCCCTCATCCAAGTGCGGCCGCCGCGGCCGATAGTCACTGGCGTATCGCGGTGGAGTCTAAGTATAGAATATAGGCACGAGCGGCTGATTACTTCTATGAGACCCTGATCCTAACTCAAATAAATTATCCTCATGGCATAATGCACATAGAGTGCGCAAAGATGGCGAGTTCATTTTTTTTCTTTCTTTGTGTTTTCATTTGCAGATGTAACGACAAACGGGCTGCAGTGCGAAGGGCAGTCGCTGCTGATGTAGCGATACATTTCATTGTTGGCCGATCATGCGGCTGTTGACGCGTTTATTTGAGGTTATTCGTTGACTCGACCGCATGAGGGTGGTGAAGGGGTCGCTGAATCAGCGCGACCGAGTTTGTAGGAAGGGGAATGGGACAGAGCGCTCCGGAAAACTGCAATGAAGCGCGGTGGAACACTAAGCACCTTCCGAGTCATTGGGGTAGCGCGCCAATTTCAGATGCACTGATAGGACGGTCGGTGATTTTTTGCATATATTTCTCCCGTGGGTGAAACGAACTGTTCCTTAAACATTCCAGAAAAAGTGGCAAGTTTCTGCGGTGGCTAAACAGCCGTACACGGCGCGGACTTGGTTTCCAGTCGTGGCGGCGTGTTGGTCGCCAGGGCAACATTCCGCGGCGGACGATCACACTAAAACGTTGGAGGGATCGCGCCAATGGCTCATTCACAGGATCCAGTAAGCTTTCTTTTGTCTTTTTTTCTTTTTTCTTTCTTTTTTTTATCTGAAGAGCGCGAAGATAGAGCAAAAGGCGATCAGGACATTGAGGGCAGCATCCTCAGCACGTGAGCGAAGCACAATAGAGTGCCGCTCGTTGTTGCAGTGCGGTTGCGTATACTGACGATCGAGAGCACCGGGTAAGATAGACCGGAGAGCCGACTCAGGTATCTTGGAATGTATTTGGCACGCTACCAGGGGGCAAAACACGCATTGCCTCATCCTGCTCTTTCTTCGCTCTTCCGCCGCTCACGTCCACTAGCGCGTTGTCTTTCCCTTTTATCTTATCTAGCTTTCAGCGCTGAATTTGGACGCCACCACGCGGACAAGGAAGGAACTGGAGGATGCGACACCATAGAGCAATAACTATATTGCTCTATGGCGACACCTCGACGAGTGCGGTGGTACGTACGATGTGGTGAACGGCCCGTCGAACCGTAAATCAGCATCGCTGTACGTAGCGGTTTAAGCGGTGTTCGCACAAAACGAAATGTCATTGCAGGTCCTTATCCACCTATGTGCAAATGAAAAAAATAAAGAAAGAAAGGTGCCATTGATCTATTTTTGAGCTGTAAACTGCGCAGCGTCGTCTGATTTGCAAGGAATAGTAGGCGCCGCTCGGCTTGTCAGTGGACTTCTGCTTTACTATACAATGTCTTGCAGTTGGGCTGAAACTTTTAAGAAGGGAGTGTGAGGGGGTTGGGAGGGGGAGTAAGTTAAGGCGCACCACTTTCTCAGACGTTTGTGACAGTTTAAGGCATGCGGGTGGTGACAACCTGCTTCCAATTCTTGTCACCGCTGTCCGAAGAATTCCACGCGGAAGCTGAAGTTAGGGAGCAGCACGCGGCGAAGGGTGGCTGTGCTCTAGCTCGCGATAGCTATAAACGTCTCCTAAGATAGCGCCACCGCAGTTGCATCACTAGCGTCCTAGCACTCCGGTGTGACTGGACAGAAATTAAAATATACAAGATGCTATGGAACATCTGCTTGCGGTTACAAAAGACAGAGGATTAAAGCCTCACATTTGTATCCCTGTCGTGCCAGTTTTCACCTAGCCGCAAAGGTAAATTCATGTGGTCTAATGTTTAACAGCGAACCTGTTTACCTCTAGCCTCCGTATGCATACCCCGCATGTGCTCCCAGTGGGGGTACCCTGGGCGGCTTGCGTCCGTATCGTGGACAGGAATGGAGACGATACGATTGGACACGAATGGAGATGATTGCGCACGTGACCTGCGCTTCTGTGGTTATAATATAACTTCACGCGCGTTAGTGGGGAGGGGGGGGGGAAGAATGTGGTGACGGTGCCTGTGCTCGTGGCCTGCGCTTTTGTGGTTATAACGTCACGAGCGTCGGAGGTGCCGGCGCGGCTGCGCCGCAGAGGTTGCGGCAGATGCATGGGAGGTGCGGTGATCGCCGCAGCGCTTGTGTCGGCATAGTGTGGTGCCGGATGAAAAAAAAAATGTATGATTTCATAGTGTATGCAGCTCATGTATGCATCCTAAACAGCTTCGCTGGTTATCCGTCTCCATATGAATGTTGCGGCCCCACGAATTTTTCAATGTTAATTTTCCTGGTACATTCTATCTGCCAGAACATTCTAGATTCTTTTCTATCTCTCCACCAGTGCTCCAGCATCTACCTTATTAACCTCCCCGTGGCTGCTTTTAAATCCCTAGTATTCCCGGGTCTCTGGTCTTGCCTTACTTATTTAGCGCTGAATGACGTTATATACTTTATTAAATATGCTCAATCGCTTCCCTCGTTTGCATGCAACCGCAGCAAATGAAATCTACGCTGTTAAACGTTCGTCTATAGCATTTTGTCCTCAAGCAAACCACCCAACCCTAAAAAAAAAGATAAACTACTCCCGTGTAGTAGTCAAAGCAGATTTTTTTAGAAGTGGTTCTTCGGCCGTCCCGTTGGAGCTCAAACATCTGTTTACCTGCATTATACGTCCACACAGTTCGCACTCAGTCCGCATGTCCTTACGAAGCTGCAGCAACTCCTTCAACGATTTCTGCACTGAGGATGGTCTGGGCCAACCTGGACCAGTCCGAGGATTCTCTCTTCTGACAAGGAGCGATTGTCCAGTTTATCTATAGCGTGGTCGAGAGTTCTTTTCTAGGCTCATTGTAGCGAGGGCACTCACAAAGGATATTCCTGATCGTCCCCTCGCAGCCACGGTTGTCGCATGCAGGGTTGTCAGTCATTCCGGTGCCATACCATGTGTTTCTTCAGTTCGCGATATCCCAGA
Organism: Dermacentor silvarum; assembly: GCF_013339745.2. Lineage (NCBI taxonomy): Eukaryota > Metazoa > Arthropoda > Arachnida > Ixodida > Ixodidae > Dermacentor > Dermacentor silvarum. The sequence continues at coordinate 42,383,597 of NC_051154.1, read as the reverse complement.
CGAAAGACGGAGTTCTAGATGCGGATCAAGGCTATTGAGTCGAGTGTTGGTAAATTCCGTCGAACTTCAGTGTGCGAGTGTAAGCTCGTGCGCTAGCGATCGAAGCCAATTGTAGCTGCATCGGTTCCTGACAGTGGTATTGGTATACTGTATAGATACTGTCATGGACAAATCGGGCGGCCTCATTCTCACGGTCGTTATCATAGGTGCATGCCCCAATGGCCCGATATCCAGTGATATGCGATCATCTGTACTTTGTCGATTGCGTGGTGAGGAAGTTGTCTGATTTCATCGACTAGTTGTTCATTAGATCCGCGATGTAGCTGCAAACTTAGCCGTGAACAGCTGCCGTGGAGTCATAAAATAGGGCCCTTGACAGTGAGGATTCCTGAATTACGAACTCCAGAGCAGCACGGAAGGCAGCGAGTTCTGCTATCGTCGATGACATAAAATGAGATGTCCTGGATTTGATGATGACAGATTTTGTGGGAATCCCCACTGCACCTGCTGAGCTTACGGAGGAAACCGAAGCATCCGTGTAAACTTGAAGGCGTCCACTGTGTTTTTCATGCAGGAATAGCGTGGCCTGTTAGAGGGTTAAGCTAGACAACTCGGCTTTTTTTAATGTCAGATATGGTAAGCAGGACTTGGAGCAGCGGTAAAGCTGGTCTTACCTCAGGTGCGAAGCTCGAAGGTAAAGTTGCATGGCGGGTAGCGATAACACCGCTAAATGTTTATCGCGTGTCCATGTCCATTGGCTTCAATGCATAAAACGGCAGTTTGTTAAAAATGTTAGAGAAACAATACTGCATTTTTACCGCAAGTTTCACAGTGAATATAGTGAAACCCATGCGATCCTCAAAAGTCGTTCCAAGTGCGTATGCCTTGAAAACTCATCGGCTACCATTCGTAAATTGCAATATGGGCTGTAAAGTAAACGATTAGAAAGTTAATTATTGAATTTGGGTTAATTAGTCGATTATGCATTTCCATGTAATGTCCGCTGCTTCGAGTAATCCAGCTTAAATGAATACAATTATGTTGCCTGCCAGAAGCGATTTTTAAAAATTCTGTATCATCTAAAAGAAAAAAAGAGAAAAAGCTTCCCGTATAATTACTCCTATAATGGTGGGTCTTTTCCCAGGTGATTGCTTGAATGTTGATTCTGACAGCGTGCCCTTTGTTACTGCTGAAAGGGCCAACTAGACTCTTCCACGGCGATGCAACATTGCTCTAGCTGCCTATGGTTAGGTGTGGCATTTAAGAAAGCTTATTCTTTCTGTCTTGGAATGGCCGATCGATACACCAATGTGCGAAAGTTGCGGGTCAGAAGGGACTACCGAACACTTGCCATCAATACGACGTTCAGCGCATCTCTTTACAGGCTGCACTAAGCCGACTAGACACTTGAGCATTTTTTGAAACGAAAATTCTTGGACCCTGGCCACATCTCTCGATGTCAGAGGAAGCGTTTTGCGCGCTCCTAGAGATTTGAATAACAGCGGCCTCAGTGACTGATTGTTGTCCTGCTGTGTATCCTATTGCATGCGTGCAATGCTCACTCTCTCCCTCTTTGTGTGTTTGTGTTCTTTTCCCTTAACTACAGCGTAGGGTAGCAAACCGGATGCTCGTCTGGTTGACCTCCCTACCATTCCTGTCTTTGCTTTCTCTCTCTTTCTCTCTGATGACGTACGTTCGATCTCACCACGTTACGTGTGAAAGCCACCAAAAAAGCGTTTCTCGGAGAACAACTCCAGACCCTGTGCTCGGAGGTAATCTGTTAGCGTGGTCACTTTCTGTACCACGCACCTGTGGACATGTCACTCCAGATGTCCGAATGTACACATGGTGTGCATAGACTGAGGCACGAACATATCGCGAAGGGGATCAGCAATGCCGACGAGTGCTGTATGTTAAAGAGTTTGGGGCTCAAGACTTCACATTGAGAGACACCACGCTATGTACCATGGTGCGATGTCGCGCTATCCTCTTCACACATGACGACCTGTCCTTCAGATAGCTGTATATTCATGGAAAGACACGATCGCCTAATCCGACATTGATAGAGGTAGATAATGCGATATAAATGAATAGTGGCCGGGTGGATACTGGTTCACGATGCAGTTAGATAGTGAGCGTATCTTCTATGCAGAGATTAAGTTGGGATCACTGCGACAACAGCGTCAGCTATTTATCAAAGAACACATGCTCACGCAGATCCTGTATATCTTGCGACGTGATTATGGGCTCAAAGAGAGCGGCTCGTCCTTACTAGTTTCCATGATATTCACGCAAGGTAGAACAGAACTTGAGCAGAACAAGACCGGTAGTAACTTGAAGAATGCACTTCTACGTGTAACCGCTTGATCAGTTGCAAACCATTACAGCTAACCAGCGCAGAAAAACAAACACGGACAGCGAAACGATCGAACCGCACATCGGCCGCTGCCGTTTAGTGCCCGAATTCTTTTTCTGTTTTGATTTTCTATAACAAGCACACATGTATCCTTTTGTTCCAGTGGGTAGCGCCACGCCGCGCGGTCTTTTGCTGTTCGGCTCTTCCGACCGTTACGACCACAAATTACCAGAGCCCATCACGTCTATCTCGCAATATAGCATTGGGTGCACTGTGCGTGAAGGCAGGCTCTTCTCGACGACGTGCCGTTGCGAGTAAATCCGCCTGGCATTGTTTACCAAAACCGCCGTACAGGCGACACTTTTGACTTTTGTTGAAAATAGCTCTTTCGATTGGAAAATCACAGAATATCTGTCCAGGCCAGTGCGCAATGTGTGCGGCTGACTGCGGTTCGGAGAAAAACTGCGTGAGGGCGCGCAGCTGTTGCGACGGCACAGCCGGAGCGGCGCCAGAGAGTTGTGTCGCCGCGCCTTTACTGCAGGGCACAGCTGCCCAGGAATTATTTTGGGAAGATTAAATCAGTCTGCCATTTGTTTCGTGTTCGTTAATGCTTAAAAGTTTTCAAAAGAAAGCGTTGGAGGGTGCCTTTCTGCGCAGCGAAAGTTTCTCGTAGCAATTTCATTGTCCTAACGTGGTTTCCTTGCAGTTTTCTTGACCGCTTATTTACCACCAGGGCGCCTTCATTTGTCGTGCCGTATGCTATTCATGTAACCTTTCTCTTTCTGAATGTGCGTTTGATTTGCGTTATTCGTGTTATACCTGACACATTCGATGCAAAACTTTCTCCAATATAGCTTCGCCCATGCAATAATGTGGTAGCATATAAAATTTTTTAGGTAATCTGATTATCAGCCACGGATACCACGCCCCTCTTACAAGAGAAAATGGTGCAAGTATCCAGCAACGTGTGGTGTTTCTTGGCAAGTGCTGTTGTAAGTGCTTTAACGTACCACGGTGCTGAACGGGCTTGCCGATAAGTGCCACTCTGATAAGCCTCGCAAGCCGTGCATAAAAGAAGGCCACGTGCGCCAAGAGCTGACTAAAGTAGAAGATAAATGAGGGACACCTAAAGAGGTAAGTAAGGGTGAAATCGCGGCAGGCACGTACCCCCGGTGGGGAGGCCCGAAATTAAGCGGCATACCCCCTCCCCCCTACCCCGCGACCACTCCTCATGCACATTCATAAAGCGCGCGAAATCACTCTTGAGACTTGACAGCTATTCGGCGGCCAACACTGGGCCGCTGTTACAGTAATATTATGGCCGAGGTGTGGAAGCGATCGTCGGGCCAAGGGAAAGGACACTGAACTGAGGGCGTGAAACAGATTGATATTCTCCCAGCTAAAAAATGGCGGAATGTTTTCGTCTTTCTCATTATTCCGATGTTTGTTTCGATGCTTAGCGCAACAGTTTTCTTAGTTGGTGCCACCGCAAGCGAAGCAGTAGGCGGCGTGTAAGCACTGCTGATGCATGTTGAAGCTGCACTGCGTAGGCAACGAGGCGTCACAGGCTAATCCGACGCGAAAGACAAACCATGTGCGGAAACTGCGTTGTCACCTCAGCAAAAGGCCTACACCGCCAACAGCAGGCTACATCGCGTTGGAGCCTCTGCTGCACTGAGACTGCCGAAGCGCTCACGGTCGGCGCTCGTTAGTGTCATGGTGCAGTACTTAGCTTCACCGCTCCTAGATGGCGGCACCATTGCTGTCAAGAATTCATATTTTTACGTGTTCGTTGCCGACGTCACATCCGTTACAGGAAGTTGATCGGGGACCCCGGCATAAAACACTTTCCTGTTAAAATGCATGAGGACACCAGGAAGGGCTATTTAACCGCGTACGAGCGAGGCTTGAGTTCTTCCCATCTTGAGCCACGACTATGGTTAAAGACGGGACAAGTGCAGAACAAAAATAGCATCATGCGAAAAAGCGTCTACCATCAAATCCTGCAATAACCGTTAAAACCATGAGCAATATGAATCTCACCTGTTACCTCATCAGGTCTTTCCCTTATGACGTCAAATTTCAGCTTCTGCCGGCGGCCGTTTGGAGGCAAGGTGCAACAGAAAACCGCAAAAAAAGATGTTTCTCGTTCTTTTTTTCAAAGCAGCTTGGTGTATTCGTAATTTTCAACAGCTCAACTTTTGTTCAGACGCAAAAACCACCCGCCAACTTTTGTGTCCGTATCCCTTTAACTTGGTAGAGCAGTAAACGAGGGATCCAAAAGAACTGTGATTGTTCCGCAAATTCATCTTTCGCTATAATTCTTCCAGAGCTAATTAAAAAAAAACGCTACTAGAAACCTATATTTTACACTTTCGCTTGTTTACGTGTTCTTGGCAGTGTCCGTCCTGTGTTTCCTTCCTGCGCGAGTCCATTTGATGTGGTTCCTTGTTTGCCAAGTAAAGGAGAGGTGTATCTCACAGTTGTTCCTGTGAGATACACCCTATTTCATTTCTTTTTTGCGGGTTTACGCGCCTTTATGGCGAACGGTGGGCATTATTCACGTTTGTACTAGTAAAGGTACGCCCCCCCCCCCCCCCCCCCCCTGAAAAAAAAATCCTGGGTACATGCATGAATCACGGTATATGTTTATGAAAGAAAAACAAAAGAACAAGTCAATAAGCCAACCAAAGAAGAATGCCAGGTCGCACTTCTGAAGTAGTAAGTGGGTATTCCCACCAGGACCGAGGTTTTGGTGCATTGGAAGGCGTCATGAAAGCGGAAGACTGGCGACGAAACTTTCGAATCGTATAGCGGCGCCACACATTGTATGCCAGTTACTGTGGCAACGAATGGCTCACGCTATAACGTAACGCCGTGACGTAATTGACGCTCAAAGCTATACAATTAGCGGCTGTGAGAGGCGCCGCTGTGGAGGGCTTCGGAATAATTTTCCCGACCTGGATTTCTTCAATATACGCAAATCTTAGATTGGAGGCGTGTCCATGTTCCGTTCTCAGGCAAGTGCGACAACCGTTGCCGAGAATTCCGTGCAGCAGCGGAATGCCAAAGTCCCTAAGCAACCACGGAGGCTTGACTGGCCCAAGCTGATCATTTTCGTTATTACGGAATTTTATTAGCATGCGAAAGAAAAACTGAGAAGAAGAAGAAGAAGAAGAAAGAAAGATAAGAAAACGAGAAAAGCGGAATTACTTCGCTGCTTCCCGAGACATTTCCCCCCTTTTTTGTAGAAAAACATTTAATTTCACAAAAACATGGCGTAATCTGTGACGTCCTGCAATTGCGTTCTGGTGCCACGATTTCAACTTGAGTTCAAAAAGAGGATATTTGATTGGGTGAGTTTAACGTGCCAAAGGAACACAGACTGTGAGAGACGCCGAAGTACAGGGCTCCAGATTAATTTGTAACACGTGGGGTCTTTAACGTGCATCCTAAGCGTGGAACACGAGAGTTCTTGCATTTCGCTTCCATCGAAATGTGGCCGCCAGAGGCGGAAATTATACCCGCAGCAGCAGAAAGCGATAGCCACTCGGTCACATGTTTTTGTTCTGTTTCCGTAGATACTTACTTGTGGCAATATCCGCAGGTGTTTGTTGAAGCACTTCGCATGGCAGGTCGCGGATAAATGTACAGCAGGTCTGGCCGGTGGACTGTTCTCAGTGCTGTCTTTTCATGTGAGCCGCATTAGAAGTGAGCATGCCGGAAAACATGGAGGTATGCGTGGAGGCAGTTTGAATGTGTGTAGATGGGCATGGAGGATCGATCTTCAAGTTGGACTTGCTCCTCCGATATCTCTAATATTTCTCGTTCTAACTAATTGAGTTCAAAAAGGATAATCGTCCATTGTAGACGGTATTAAGAGCCTTTAGTGTACCCTTGAGGAGTAAAGTAAGGTTGTTGAGCGCACTTGATAATTTTCATAGCAAACTGTTCCGAGTTTTTCATTCAATACGAAAGGGATAAAAAACAAAACATGTGGGGCGTGATGTATGCGGATCGTTATTTGATTTATCGTTTAGTTTCCTTGTTATTATACAAGCTCCCACCTTAGCAATATTCAGAAGGATCGCGCAGTCGCCATCGTTGTACAGCTTATAGACCGTTTCATTGAGAACACCGCCATTTTGCGATCACAGCGCCCCCTATCGTCCGGCGCCACGCCGGTATGTGGGATCGCGCTGGATGGTGCACAGCGAACGGGCTGTTGACGACGAGTTGCAAGTTTTCGCGTTTTCCTGAGAGGTCGCAACAAGTTTTTGCTATTGGGAAAGTTTTTAGCAGGTAGTTACTAAGCTTTGAGCTACGATTTAGCCGCATTATCAAACGGCGACGGCCCCAGAGGCGCTGCCACAGCTCTACCCGTGATCGAAATAGGAGGCGAGTCAAGTCTGAACATTGTCAATACGTAGCACGTTAGCATACGTGAAACGTATTATTATTGTATGTCTAGCCTTGAACTCTATTAAGGTATCACTCAGGTGACAACAGCCAGAGGTATCTCAGTGTACCATGCAGTGTGCCGCGCCAGCGTAACATCCCATTCCAGGTAACTAGTAAAGCTCCAAGGAAACAAGCTTTCGTAGCTTTCGCGCTCCTGAAATTTTCGCGGTATGACTTTTTGAGCATTTTTTACCTGACATCCGGAATTCGAGCTTTATAACTCTAATATCAACCAACCGGAAGGGTCGTCAACACGGAGTACTCGATAAAACATCCTGGTGACAGTAGCCCCGAATGTGCAAAGATCAACCAGACAGGTGACGCGTTGAAAGAATATACGTTCTCTTAGGTTTGAAGTGGTGCCTGCGCAAGGGCACCTCGCCGACTGAGAAGAGCTGGAAAACGAACAACTATTCTCTGCAACAGCAACTTTATTCTCGGCCATACGGCTTGCCGGCGAGATGCGGAAGCACGGAAGAGTTCATGTGAACAAGAGGCGGCGCGAACACAGTATAGGCATGGCTTTGGGTACAGAATGAAAAAGAACACACCTTCATTTTCTTCGTCGGTACTTACGTCCCCAGTCAACTACCACCAGAACGTTGGTTGCCAAGCACGATAATCTTAGAACACATTTGAACAGATTAAGGTGCGTGCACTTGGTCTATTCGCACTAGTTTACCGACTCGAATACGCGCCTTTATAGATCATAATCGCAGGTTGGTCATGGGTGCCGAGTTCGTCGTTTAGTACTCACCGGAAACAAAATCTCCTGAACATACACGTGATGAAGCCGATGGCGTTAAGAGGAAGCTTTAGCTCCGGACCTACGATCTAAATACACGGGAAAGGAGAAATCGTTTTTCTCGGCAACCACTGCACCAAATTTGATGAGGTTGGTTGCATTTAAAAGAAAAAAATTAATTCTACAGTGACTGTTTGTTGCGAGTGTTTTAATAAAAATTAACAAAAATCGCAAATATTCCGAAAACGAAACTTCCAAGTTTACAACTCTGTCACTCAGCAATGAAATATGATATCACAATTCTGTAAATTGCACCTAATAGTACATCTAAAGCGGACAAAATTTATGTTATACATGGCTCTCAAATAGACCACTAATTTGTGAGTAGAACTTTTGAAAAACCCTTGTAAACAATGTAACAAATTCACGTAAGTTATAAATTGACATATCAAATTTGTCCGCTTTGGATGCCCTAATGGATGGTGTTTGCAGAACTGTGATATCTGTTCTAGGTCCAGAGCTACGAATTTGTAAACTTCGTGCTTCTATTTATTTCAAACTTACCAATAATTGAAAATCCCGTTAAAAACATTCAGGCCCTAAATCGAAATCTTGCTTCCAACAGTCACTAGAATCTAATATTCTCTCTCAAATGCAACACATTTCATTGAAATCGGCCCAGTGGTTATCTCAGAGAAGTGTTTCTGTGTTTTACCTGTGTTTGAATAGGCGGCATTAGAGTTGGGCCCGAGCTAAAGCTTCCTCTTGAGTCCTCTATGTTTATGCTGACAATCCAAAGCCGACGCTTGTCGGCAACCACAGCGGCGTAGTCCACAGAGTAGCCGCGGCTGAAGTTGCTCTTCACATTCGCTTCGGAAAGTTATTTTTCCAGCCGAATACAGCACAAAGGTAGCCCATTGACCTTGAGTCATCTGACATCGCAGCAATCACACGCGAAACATGGTAGAATCGTAGTAATCCGCAATAAAACCACTACTGTTCGTAGTTGCCGCTGGGAGAAACGGCGATCCGCACATACCAGTGCGAGGTGAGCAGCTCGGCGGCGCGGGTTCGAGAGTAAGTTTCCTCCTGGCCCGTAAAATGGTTTATAGAAGAGACTCTATTCTTGGAGAATATTTTAAGGCGAAAGTCCTATATGTCTCATAGTTCAGTCGACCTTCAAAGTCTTTGAGCGAAAACGCGTCGGTGACATGAAGGGTACAAAAACTATCATCATCAATGGCTCATATCTTCGTAAGCAAGCAAGATGGATGATAAAGATGGATGATAGAGCGAATTGAGATGGATGATAAAGTGAATTAAGTGGATGACTAAGCGAATTGACAGGGATCACTAAGCGAATTAATTGGATCTCTCAGGCGAGTTAAAGGCAATATAATTAAGAATGATAACTAAGCGATTTAAGAGGATGACTAAGCGAATTAGACTAATCGAATTAAGAGGATGAGTAAGCGAAGAGGATTACTCGGCGAATTAAGAGGGATGACTAAACGAAGTAGACTAAGCAAATTAAGGGACATGACTTGCGAATTAAGAGGATGCGTAAGCGAATTAGGAGAATGAGTAAGCAAATTAGGAGGGATGACTAAGCGAAGTGGACTAAGCGGATTAAGGGAATTATATACAGTCGACCGATTCTTTAACAATACCGCGAGAGCGCCGAATGCCCGGCCGGTAGGCGCCTTCTAAGGGCGCGAAGCGACAAGACCAGCAAGAGAAGCGCATGCGCACAAAGTGCACTCGAAGCGCAAGTTTCGTCTGCTAGGCTCTTCCTACAGCATGACTACGCCCCTGTCACGATTAACTCAGTGGAAGCTTTCCTACTTATCGGAGACAGCAAGTGCGCGTGAACCCGGACGCGTCCTTTTTATAACAAATGCCGGTGTAGTCCACATGCACCATAGGATAAATAACAAAGCGTGCAAAAAGGAGAAATAATTGATGCAGCACGTTTGAAACTAGATCGAAAAGTTGATAATCGCCTCTTGCGCTACTCCTTCTAGCCCCTATGATATAGTTGGATTGCAGCTTTTCACGTTTTGTTCATTATTTTCCTGGTCATGCAGCGCAAGCTAAAAAAGAAAAGAAAAAAAAATGGACGCCAGCCAGGGGCACACGCTCCTGATATCTCCAATAAGCCGAGAAGCTTGCACCGAATTAATCGTGCCAGGGGCTGTGTCGTGCTGGTGGGAAGAGCCTAGCAGACGAAACTTGCGCTTCGAGTGAACTTCGTGCGCATGCGCTACTCTTGCTGCTCTCGTCGCTTCGCGCCGTTAGAAGGCGCCTACCGGCCGGGCATTCGATCGACGCTCGCGCGGTACTGTTAAAGAATCGGTCGGCTGTAGGTCATGTGTCCCTCTTTAAGCATCGGAACTTGGCCTTTCGCCTTCAAGTCGTCTTAGGGATAACTTCAGAGACCGTGTCAATTTTTTTTCTTTGATAGAAAGAAAGAACTGACAGTGTATTTGACATAGAACGGTGATACGTAAGAACTTCCAAACGTTTGCCTTGTTTGTTTGTTTTTCTATTGCGACCCTAACGTGTCAGGAAGGCACAAGTGCGAACTGGAACCAAATGCGGTTGTAATTAGTTTACTCCATTTGTCCACGCCCATAGGTGAGACATTCTTCTGCAGCTGTGCTTCTGTGGCGGCGCTCATAGCCATCACATCCTGGAACTTTTGTGAGACCCGCCTGGGTAGTGACTGTCCCATTCTGCTGCTGAGAACGAGATCATGGGTTGTACTATAAGCCGCGGCAGCCGCATTCCGGTGAGAGCGGAATACAACATGTTCGTGTACTGAGATTTAGGTGCATGTTAAAAATCTACAGGTAGTCGAAATTTATTTGTAGTCTCCCGCTACGGGGCCGCCTTTAATAACCTGAATCGCTTCGGCACGCTAAATCCCTTATTTAAAGAAATATAAAGAAACACGTTATGTCGTGGACTATGCTGTGTGATGTCATTAGTAGTGACATAATGACCTATTCCGTTGTCGAGCCTCAGAATCGATTGACTGAATAAACGTTCTATTGAGCAAAGGACGGATTTTTTCCCGGAGTGGGAGAATGCTACGAGCAGTTTCTTGGAAGTGGAATGGCTTGCCGCGATAAGTAGGGTATACAACTGGTGTATAGAGCCTCAATTTCTTGACAAAATCTGCGAGAGGCTCCAGCGCCGCGTAACGGTCCCTTATAGGGCACCCACCAGCCAAATTCAGTGTTCGTAGCTCAGGACGTCTTCCTAGCGGAGGTGCTTTCTTTGCATCATTTTGTGCGTTGGCTAGTCCCAAATCACAAGTCTTAAGTGTGTGTCTATAAATATCTACAGGATGGCTTGCAGTTGAAGACTGATGTGGCCTTAGCTTCTTGGCGCGTATCTGCGTCATTATACGGTTTTGTAGGTTTTCTGTGCTGGCGCTGAATTCTGTGATGGCCCCGGTGTGCCCATCTTCCTGACTTGTTTGAACCCGATGTCTTGCTCCAGCACGTCCAACGTAAGGGCGAACTTTGACTATAGCCGGAAAAGTGCTTGTTCTGCGCGCGGTAAACCAGGAGGCAGTGGGTGCAGTTCCGGAGGTATGGCGTTGCGAAAGTGCTTCGGTCTTTGCTCTTTGGGGAGAGTTTGAATCGATAAGGGTCACGAGAATCGAGTGGGAAGTTTTGCGAAGTTGATGGCGAACTTGCACGCGACTGTGAGGTGGAGCGGTTTAGAATTCTAGTTCACGCCGCTTCATAGAGGCTTTCTCGTTACCGTAGATACCAATGTGATCCGGGTTCGCGTGACCAATCACCTTCGTGCGCCCAGTCACATTGTCAACTGCTGCCTTGCTCAGCTATTGGAACCGATGCATGGTCGAATGTGTGTAATAGCGAGACTTACATGAAGTGTGTATTCGTCCTGCGAGACGGTGTAAACGTCAATGGTACATGGCACCTGGAGCGCAGCATTCTGTCTAGCGAGAATTCGTAGCTCGTATTTTGTAACAGGCGAGGAGTTCCCTCTCGCTTCAGTGCGGCCTGTATTAGCCTGATGCTTCGTAATAAAGCTTCGTAATAATGCGCGCTCTCCAATTTGTACTTACAATTTTTGTTCACAGAAGTTTATGGGGATATTTTTCACCGCCAGCTCCTTTCCTTTCCATTAGGGCTTGAACATCGATTAAATACGTTATCCTGACTAAGAACGTTTTAATCGATGTATTAACCGATTAGCTTGGCGGATTTACGTACATACGTGAGCTGAAAAAGAAAGGTGCTTAATGTCCATGGCTGCGTAGTCAAAGAAGCTTGTTAACATCCTCTAGCAGTCTCATCACACGACGCGTGAACTTTCTTGACGTGTCGCCGGCCCTTTGTTCCATGCAGTGGCTGCTTCTGCAGAGGCTGCTTCTGCAGAGGCTGATTTTCACTTCGTCGGCTCGAAGTGTAGCACGCCTTCTGTCCTAAGAGACAAGCAGGCGCCGTCAAAACATTTCCTGACTCATTATGCCGTTCCCTTGTTGCTGTTGAGAAAGTCGAGTGGGGACGTCATTACCGAACGCTTTATTCGCCATAAATAAAACGCGAATAGTTCAGCATTTGATTATTCGCAAGGTTAATGGACTAATCGCTCGGTCCCATGTTTCAGTGTCTGACCTGAGAATACCCTTAGTACTTCCAGACTTCCGTACAAGGCGGTTTTCACAGACTCTGTAATGCGATGTACGTAGTTCGTACGTAGTTGTACGCACGTAGTTCTTTGAAGCCACTTACACGTGCCGATGTTGCTGTAGCCCACAATGATTTGTCATTATTGTTGTAGTGATGTTTGCTCGTCTGTTAGGCGATCTTTTTAAATTTAAAATTTTGTTCAAAATATTCGATGTCAACGCATACGCTATAACGCTCCCGATGGTCTGTTTCTCAAAATGAACTCAGCTGCAAGTGAGCGTCTTTCCTGTCTTGGTCTCCTTTTTTCAGCACACTTCTGCGCTCCCATTTTGCTAGGTAGTTCGTATATTTTTAATTGAAAACAAGCATATAGCAACAATCGTTTTTTTTTCTTTCTTTCATTGTATTTATTCCAAATATAAAGCATACGTGCATAAGGTATTTGCAGTGCCGCCAGAACAGCCATATCCACGTGTACAAGCACAAAACAAACATTCCACAGTACAAGTATTACAGTAAACAGTTTTCTGAAAGGAAGGCAAAAGGATACACTTCATCAACAATGGGTACCAGTCCGGTGAGATGTCTCTTTGATCATAAAAGTATTTCTGTTGTGAAATCATCTGAATGAAATGTGACTGCGAAGATACAATAGTTCTGTATTCCGATCTAACATGCGAGTTTTCCATAATCTGTACAACGTCATAAGTAGCAGCGTGCCAAAAGGCACATCCCCTCCTATTAAGATTGCATAAGATATGGTATGGTATGAGGATTTACATCAAGATCCTTTTTAAAAGTCCTTTGGAGAACGTCTCAAAATAAAATGGCGTCGTTGCAGAAATAAAGCAGTGTTATGTAGTTTCAGGTACATTACAGAGACGACAGGTAATCGAAGATACGAAAAGACCGTTCCTACTTAACTAGTCTCTAACAGATAGCGTTTCAGTACGCACTTTGTAGAAGAATGTTTTGGGGTGTAGAGAAATAGGCACTTTACAGCACCGCGCAAGCACGTCCTGTCCGGGTAAGCCGATGTAAAGTGATCGGTATAACGGAGATAGAAAAAAAAACATATTAGATATTTATGCAGATGGTTCCATGGGAGAGAGAATAAGTATTCATTTGAGAACCTCACTGCCAGAAAGCACACTGAGAGGTACACTTCATGCATGAATCCCTGAAAATATGAACGTGAAGCAAAATTTGTCGAAATTACTTAATTTGGTAAAACGCTGACGAAATTAGCTTGCAAGAACGCCCAAAGTAATGGGTGAGAGCAGTCACAAAAAACGAAGAAACGAGACAACAATTGTCTAACATAAAGGTGATACAGTCCAAGCCCGTCTGTACTAACTGGTCTGAAAATATTGTCACGCCTCATTTACTCATAAGCTGACGAGGAAAGCAAAAATTCGGTGAAAACACTGAATGTAAGCCCTGGAACAATGGAGTACTTGCAGCACATAGAAGAGTTTTGTTGCGAAAAATAAACTGCACGCTTTATCCCTGCCAAAGATTGAGAGATTATGAGGAACGAATATTTGGGCATAACGCCTTAGGCATGGTACACGCTCTCTCCAGTAATGTGCACTTGACTTACATGCACCCAACGGAACGCCCAGGTATTTTGATGGTCCACAAGGCCATTAAATAGCAGCGAACTGTGTCGGCTTAACGTTCCATGAGACCCACCGCGGTGGCTTAGCGGCTAGTGTTGCGCTGCAAAGCACGAGATCGCGGAATCAAATCCCGTAAGGATTTGATTCCGCGGAGTTGAGGCGGACAACAGGGACGTACACGTACGTGCTTACATGTGCATTGTGGTTCGTGTTTAGAAAGCGCAACCCTTTCCAGAATCAAATCCCGGCTGCGGCGGGTGCATTTCGATGGGGGCGAAATGCAAGAACACCCGTGCTCCGTACACTGGGGGCACGTTAACGACCCCCTGGTGGTTCAAAATTAATCCGGAGTCCCCCACTACGGCGTACCTCATAATAAAATCGTGGTTTCGGCACGTAAAACCCCCAAATTCATTCAAAGTTCCATGAGCCACACCACAGTCCCAAACTTTTAGCGCAGTTCATTCGTGCACCAGAGACGTACAGTGCCGAATTCCTCTCTCTTGGGCACTACAGTACCGATGCTAGACTTGTCCTTACAAAAGAAAGCGAGGTCGTCCGCATATGCAAGTACCTTTATCTCAATTCCAAAAACCCTGAAAATATGAATATTGCTAGAGTGAATTACGCTTAAACACAGTGATTCTAAGTAAAGGGCAAGAAGTAATGGCGACAAGGGACAATAGGGCTTCACAAAGGAACGAATGGCCACAGGCTTGTACAGGTAATCATTAACAATCAAAAGAGTTGAACAATCGTAATAGCACAGCTTCACACCCTTTAATTGTAATGGAGCCGACGGTAGTATGTTCGAGAAGAGAAAACAAAAGAATGACGGACCCTATCAAACGCCTTACTATAAGCTAAGTCTACTTGGAGCATTGCTAGTTCGTCATGAGAACTGGGACAATGTTCCAAAGCTGTACGGACTATGTGTATGTTTCTATTGAGCGGCCTTCAGACCGCAAGTCTGGCGAGAACCAATAAGACTTGACATCGCTAAATGTAGTCAATCTTTGCAAACATATTGTAGTTTACATTAGACAGTAACAGTTTGGAGGGCTTCAACAAATCGCAGTTTCTTTCTGCCGGTGTATTTTGGAATGAACACTGTGTCGCTTCTAGTGAATGACTGACGAAAGGCATCCAGATCAAAGCCAACTCTGAAAATCTTGAGTAATACAAGCCAAAGTAGGGATTTAAAGGCGTTATAAAACTTGCTTTAAATTTCATCAGGACCCGGCGTCATTGATATGGGTAAATGGTCAATAGCTAAGTCTATTTCTTGTTGAGTGAAAGAATCGCTATTGAAAGCACACTCTTCTTGAGTTAAACAGCTCACCAAGGACATAAAACTTGCTACCAGATCATCATTTTGTTTATTAGAAGGGGTGTTAAACAATGCCGTGCAGTAAGCCTCAAATTCGGACATAATTTCCTTTGTATTAGAGACCAATGACCCTTTGAAATAAATATCTGGTATAAGCATACATTTTGCACTGCGGTATTACCAAGTTTGACGTGTGAGCTCCTCAGAATGCAAAGTACGATTATTACGCGATCGAACGCGTGTACCTCTGTAGCATATTGCACCATATTCCCGGAGTGAACATTTAGGACGAGCATTTTGTCCACATAAGAGTCACGTGCCTCACATTAAAAGTCATAGAGGTTATAACGACTATTCAGCAAAGTCTTTTCTTCGAATTTTCTATACAACGACCTCACAGATACAATTTCAATCGCAATTGTCCGACCTTCTTGTTTGAAAAGCTCCCAAGAGGCAAATAAAGGCAGATCAGCTGCGAAACAAGTTTTGAGTGCCAAGTGCAGACGAGTAATAAAATCCCCATCATTTACAAGTGAAGAGTAAAGTTTCCAGAGCGGCCAGTTCAGTCTGAAATTTGAATGAATGTTTTTGCCAATCTGCGCGATAACAATGCAATGATCTGAAAAAGAAACAGGTTTTGCTTTACAAGACATTTCAGGGGATATAAAAACGGATGAAACATAAATGCGATGAAGTCATGTGTGGGTACTACGTTATGCATGTGTATAACAGGGGAGGCCAGTCGATGCCCCTGTGTCAATAAGCCTAGCCTTCTCAAATATAAGAGACAGCACTTGAGAACTCCTATCACTACGGCTAGTTCCAGTACGGTCACTTCGATTGCTCACACAATTGAAATCGTCCATGAATACAACGTTATGGTCACAATATAGTAAGCTAGATATGTTCTGAAAAAAAAAAAGAATGCGTCGCGGTGCACTATTAAGGGCATATACATTATTAGGCGCTATGGCAAACCATGCAACATAAGGTCGTATTGTATAAATCGCCCCTCACTGTCAACATTGAAAGCTACAGCAGAATATGGTCAACTCTTCATGAGGAACAAAAAGCAGTCCGTCGAAAGGCCGACAGCGTGCGAAACAAATACGTGAAAGACCGAGAGTAATGGCCTCAATGCCTTCTCAGTCTCCTCATCACTATCAATCTTAGTTTTTAGAACGACTACGAAGTAAAAGTGTTTGCTCAACAGCAACCAGCGTAGCGGCACCTGTTTCTGGCGGGACGGGACCACATACGTTAACCATTACAAAAATAAGTCGCTGGGACAGCGCCATGGCGTCTACAAGTTCTGCCTCATTTCTGCATGCGGCGATCTGCCGGGGAAGGCGGAGGCGAATTCTCCCCCGTACCAACTCGAGGCCTCCTTGATCTCGAGCGTCTGTACTTCCCCGAATGCTTTGATGGTCCGAAAACGTGATTGTATAGGGCCGCGTGTTGAGTCGCTTTCCTGTTGAGTCGCTTGTTGAGTCGCTTTCCAGTATCAGTGTTGCACGATGCAAGGCGCTTAGTTACAGGTATATCGGTGCAGCCACGTACATCTGCAGTAGATACTGGAAGATGCTGTGCACTAGGTGCTTCCGTCTCCGAAGTTTCTGCAGGAGTATAGGCCGACTGAGATTCTCCC